>NC_134694.1:4596782-4861782 GCF_050947455.1 Rhinoderma darwinii
GACTACAACTCCCCATATCTGAGCATGTAAAACACCACCAAACAGCTCCTCATATCTCATCATCCTAGACCACAACTCCCCATATCTTAGTATGTAAGACACCACCAAACAGCTCCTTATCTCATCATCCTAGACCACAACTCCCCATATCTTAGCATGTAAGACACCACCAAACAGCTCCTTATATCTCATCATCCTAGACTACAACTCCCCATATCTGAGCATGTAAGACACCACCAAACAGCTCCTTATATCTCATCATCCTAGACTACAACTCCCCATATCTGAGCATGTAAGACACCACCAAACAGCTCCTTATATCTCATCATCCTAGACCACAACTCCCCATATCTGAGCATGTAAGACACCACCAAACAGCTCCTTATATCTCATCATCCTAGACCACAACTCCCCATATCTTAGCGTCTAAGACACCACCAAACAGCTCCTCATATCTCAGCATCCTAGACTACAACACCCCATATCTCAGCTTCCTGAAACCTAGTGTGAATGTTTTAAGAGGTGCAGGAAACTTTTTGGAGCCGATCAACAAAACTGTGATTTGTATAAATGTCTATGAACCTGCGGCGATGCAGCTGTTGTGAGACTACAACTCCCAGTATTGTCGGGGCACTGGTAAACATGCCGCCACAGATCTGACGAGAGGTGAGGGGACGACAGGGGGGGCACTTATTAGCCGGGACTTCCCTCGCGGCGTTAGTTTATCTCCCTACGTGTATACGATGCAGAGACGAGCAGCGGCGCCACACACAGATGTACGTACACGCCCGTAACATCCACCTCTACGCGAGAAGAAAGACGCTTAGAAGTCACCACATAAAAAGGAATCCGCTCTCCCCAGAACAGAATCACCGTCTACGCCGCGACTTCAAGACGACATTTCCACATAAAAGGCGCCGGATGCCGATGTGACAGAAGATCAGCTTCTCCCTCAGTGTAAGCGGCGCCAGCGGAGAACCTGTGTGTTCCATCACGTCGTCCTTTCATGTCGTCTGCAGACAAAGGCTCGCGCTACGTCTATCCCTCGCCACATCCGCTGTTATCAGCCGCCGCTCGGAAAGGTGGAACAAATACGGATCTGGGAGGTGCGGAGCCTTCACGCAGCTTTATCCTCCAATCAAAGGGTCTCCTATTGGGTTAACTCAGAGCCCACCATAAATTATACCAGTGATCTACCTGTGGCTGGTCAGCATGCTGGGAGTTGTAGTTTTGCAACAGCTGGAGTGCTACAGTTTGATCTATATGAAAATCAGGACGTTACTGTGGGGGGGGGGGGGGGCGGGGGGCAATGACCCGACAGGTGCTGGATTATCAAATATTCTGGATTGTTGGACAGTCATAGAAGACCATGTGATGAGGGTTGGCCACGTATCTACCATAGAGTTAAATGGAGAGACGCTACACTGCAAACTGGTCACGCCGATTCCTGGCATAGTGGGGGTCCCAGCAGACGCCCCCCACCATTCAGACATTTATAACATCAAATCGTATGCTGCTGGAGCTGCGCAACCTAAAGCGCTACTTTGACAAGACAAGAAAGAGTAAGAGGCTCAGGTTGAGCACCCAGCCCATGCTTTACACTGCAGCATTGCTCCATCATTACACAGCTATAATCAAAGACTCCAGCTAAGCTGAATAGTCTGTTGTAGTAAAAGGGAGTCTGAAATACACCTCCGATCTCAACACAGGCTGCTACTCGGTCTCCTTCATTCTTTACACTGCAGCTCTGCTTGTTCTGATTGGCTGCTGTGTATAAGCATCAAGCTCAGCAGGAAGTCAGGACATGGAGAGATGATTTTCAATACAAAGACAAAACACTAGAAACTAAGAGAAACTAAACCACCAGTGAGGTGATGATGGCGATCAGAGGGGAGGAACTACTGCACAGGAGGAGGAGCCTAAAACAGGTGGAGCCTAAAAGGGGAGGAGCCTGTATATCTCCTTTTTGCACGACCGCATCAGTAGTAACGTTTTTATGTTTTTCATTTCCATGAAAGTCGCTTGTTAGCGTGACGCTTACGTGGCCCAATTTAATCCCATGTGACTGTCGTGGTCGCCAAACCATCAGATTTAACCGCAATTTGATGAAAAGGTGACGGCAATCCTAACGTTAATCTTCTATGTAGGTAATTGTACAGCTAAGGGTTTATATACTGCCCGGTCTGATAACTAGAGGGAAAAAAATATCTGGATTTAAAGGAACAGTGACTTGGTGGCTGGTCCTGGTCACTATGGCGGCACTGGCTGGTGTTGGGCTCCTTTAACTGAGCGTCCAGGCGGAGCGCCTTTGTTTGACATAATTAAATGAATTGCGATTGATCGCGTGGTTGCAGAGGGAGAGTAGAACAAGTGTATCTGCATGTACTGGTAACGCGTTGGTTGCTTAGGCCGGGCCTGCGACAAACCCTAAGGGAGGTGACCTCTGACCCCAGACTACAAGCGGAGCACTTCCCAATGCATGTGAATGAGATGAAGTCAGCGCCCACCCCTCGCGTTATCCGCCGAGCCACTCAAGGGGAACTAATATAATGGGGGAGATATTCACAGAGAACACAAAGGAAGAGACCGGAATATTAATCAGCCAAATAAATGAAGCAGCTGCCCCTGAACTCCGCGAGGACGAGACGCGGCATCTACCTGCCCACTAGCGCCCCCTAACATCAGCATGCTGCAGTCACTGCCTGAGGGGATACAGGGCCCCCCTCTAGGTACATACACCACCTCCGAGGTCAGGCCCGGATATATCAATTACATATAATTATTACATCACCCCCCCCCCCCACCATCCACTAGTGAGATTATAGGGGATGTTATAGGTTAATGATACCGTCAAATATCTGTATCTAATCCGATCATGTGTGATACCGTCAAATATCTGTATCTAACCCGATCATGTGTGATACTGTCTGCTGAGCCGTGTATCTAATCCTATCATGTGTGATACTATCTGCTGAGCTGTGTATATAATCCTATCATGTGTGATACTGTCTGCTGAGCCGTGTATCTAATCCTATCATGTGTGATACTGCCTGCTGAGCCGTGTATCTAATCTTATCATGTGTGATACTGTCTGCTGAGCCGTGTATCTAATCCGATCATGTGTGATACTGTCTGCTGAGCCGTGTATCTAATCCGATCATGTGTGATACTGTCTGCTGAGCCGTGTATCTAATCCTATCATGTGTGATACTGCCTGCTGAGCCGTGTATCTAATCCGATCATGTGTGATACGGTCTGCTGAGCCGTGTATCTAATCCGATCATGTGTGATACTGTCTGCTGAGCCGTGTATCTAATCCTATCATGTGTGATACTGTCTGCTGAGCCGTGTATCTAATCCGATCATGTGTGATACTGTCTGCTGAGCCGTGTATCTAATCCTATCATGTGTGATACTGTCTGCTGAGCCGTGTATCTAATCCTATCATGTGTGATACTGTCTGCTGAGCCGTGTATCTAATCCTATCATGTGTGATACTGTCTGCTGAGCCACTGTATCTAATCCTATCATGTGTGATACTGTCTGCTGAGCTGTGTATCTAATCCTATCATGTGTGATACTGTCTGCTGAGCCACTGTATCTAATCCTATCATGTGTGATACTGTCTGCTGAGCTGTGTATCTAATCCTATCATGTGTGATAATGTCTGCTGAGCCACTGTATCTACTCCTATCATGTGTGATACTGTCTGCTGAGCCACTGTATCTACTCCTATCATGTGTGATACTGTCTGCTGGGCCACTGTATCTAATCCTATCATGTGTGATACTGTCTGCAGAGCTGTGTATCTAATCCTATCATGTGTGATACTGTCTGCTGGGCCACTGTATCTAATCCTATCATGTGTGATACTGTCTGCTGGGCCACTGTATCTAATCCTATCATGTGTGATACTGTCTGCTGAGCCGTGTATCTAAGCCTGTCATGTGTGATACTGTGTGCTGAGCCGTGTATCTAATCCTATCATGTGTGATACTGTCTGCTGAGCTGTGTATCTAATCCTATCATGTGTCATACTGTGTGCTAAGCTGTGTATCTAATCCTATCATGTGTGATACTGTCTGCTGAGCTGTGTATCTAATCCTATCATGTGTGATACTGTCTGCTGAGCTGTGTATCTAATCCTATCATGTGTGATACTGTCTGCTGTGATGGTAGAGCACTTTGGTTGGGTTCCATCCCTCCCTCATCCTCAGTGTATATACCCCCTCCCTCGTCCTCAGTGTATATACCCCCTCCCTCGTCCTCAGTGTATATACCCCCTCCCTCGTCCTCCGTGTATATACCCCCTCCCTCGTCCTCCGTGTATATACCCCCTCCCTCGTCCTCCGTGTATATACCCCCTCCGTCGTCCTCCGTGTATATACCCTCGTCCTCCGTGTATATACCCCCGTCCTCCGTGTATATACCCCCTCCCTCAGTGTATATACCCCCTCCCTCAGTGTATATACCCCCTCCCTCAGTGTATATACCCCCTCCCTCAGTGTATATACCCCCTCCCTCAGTGTATATACCCCCTCCCTCAGTGTATATACCCCCTCCCTCAGTGTATATACCCCCTCCCTCAGTGTATATACCCCCTCCCTCAGTGTATATACCCCCTCCCTCAGTGTATATACCCCCTCCCTCGTCCTCAGTGTATATACCCCCTCCCTCGTCCTCAGTGTATATACCCCCTCCCTCGTCCTCAGTGTATATACCTATACCCCCTCCCTCAGTGTATATACCCCCTCCCTCAGTGTATATACCCCCTCCCTCAGTGTATATACCCCCTCCCTCGTCCTCAGTGTATATACCCCCTCCCTCGTCCTCAGTGTATATACCCCCTCCCTCGTCCTCAGTGTATATACCCCCTCCCTCGTCCTCAGTGTATATACCCCCTCCCTCGTCCTCAGTGTATATACCCCCTCCCTCGTCCTCAGTGTATATACCCCCTCCCTCGTCCTCAGTGTATATACCCCCTCCCTCGTCCTCAGTGTATATACCCCCTCCCTCGTCCTCAGTGTATATACCCCCTCCCTCGTCCTCAGTGTATATACCCCCTCCCTCGTCCTCAGTGTATATACCCCCTCCCTCGTCCTCAGTGTATATACCCCCTCCCTCGTCCTCCGTGTATATACCCCCTCCCTCGTCCTCCGTGTACCCCCTCCCTCGTCCTCAGTGTATATACCCCCCGCCATGTTATCTGCTCGGTATGGGGTGAGGATTTTGTCGTTTACATTGCGGTTTCATCTCCGACAATAGAAAACCCAAAAGTGCAATCAAATGACGAGGGGAAGCGTCCTGATGAGACTTTCTTTAATTCTGGTAATAAGCGCAGAGCAGTGGGGGAGGTGCGAGCTCCTGTGTGACTCAGGTGATATAGCAGAGACTGCGCACCCGCAGGTGGAGTGAAGCAGCGCCGGCTAATCTGAGCGAGCAGATAGCGGTGTATGTGCTACGAGTCATTAGGGAGACGGCGGCTCCCCGGGGACGCGCTTTGGAAGGGGTTTGACAATGAAGCTTTCAATGTACTCAGAGACGGTGTACGGGTCCTGATCAGCGTTCACATGAATGACATCTTGATAAAACTCCTCCAGCTCCTCAGCGCTGGCGTGATACATGTCTAACCTCGTCTGAACCTTCTGCTCCGAGTCCGCCGGGTTCTGCCGCAGACGCTCGTGCACCTCCACTCGGGGGGCCGGCATGTACAGGCTGTGATACCTGGGCGATAACAGAGTTAGGTTAGGCACGACATATAGGGGTCACGTAACCTACACAACTAATCCGGAAATCCTACTAATCTGGCATCAAAAATATTCCCTGTGCCAGTAGTGGGATAGTCCAGCACAGAGGACTCTGGCGGCAGTGATTGTGTAGGCCCCAGATCGGACGTGATGTCATCATGTCCGTACAGTGATGTCAGCACCAACGTCCCCATGCAGTGAGGGTATAAGCTGCGCTGCGCCAATGTCTGTAGGTTAAAGCCTGGCGCCAGGATATCAGAACCATCTACATAGTCATCACCCGGTGCCACCCGCTATCCTAGGGTCAGAATATGCCATAGTCTAAGAATCACGAATAAACATAACCACTTAAAGGAACACTAACATAAAAAATAAGAAAACCCTCCCCTACAATGGAGACCAAGCAAGGCCAAGATCAGGGAGGACCAGAGGGTGTCAATATTATGGATTGGGCGATTGTGGCTCAGATTAAGACCACTGGGAACCCACCTCTCCCCGGAGACGGGATCGGTCATACGTAGAGACAGACGCTCTACGGCCACGTCATCTGGGATGTCCAAGAAGAAGACCCTGAGGGGGAAAAAAGAGAATGTGAGGTCAGAGACGCGGCTGCACAATATATAGAGGAAGACAATACAGACAGATGTACTGAGACCGCCAGTCTGCAGCCAATCAGGGGCCACATAAAGCAGAGCTCTGATTGGTCGCTAGTAGCAATGGAGTTACTTTTTCTGGGGGTTTTCCCATGGAGGACATTTTTGGCATATACACAGGATACTTTGTAAACGTGCAATAGATGCGGGTCCCCCCATCATACAAGCATACCAGTGTCACCCTCCTCCGGCCAGGTTTGAGACACCCGATCTCACAAGCGGGGGGTCCCCTGCAATCGGACAATGATCACCTATCCTGGTCGATTCTGGGAATACCCCTTTAAAGAGCCTAACCAGTGCTAATAGCCTTTGTGCTTTCTTTCTTCATCGTTTTTCAAAATCTCTACTTGCTGTCGGTTAATTGAAATATTGTTATTTATATACAGAACCTGATAATATATCCTGGACTAGTCTCGCTCGCAGATGTGCTGGTAACAATGTATCAGTGTGAGTAAAAATGATCATCCTGGACTCCGGAGAGAGATTTTAGCTGCCGTTGGGTTTAAGTTATAGAGAATTGTCTACATTGTACCAAATCATCGCTGTGAGCAGGACCAGGGACACGTTTTCCACCCACTGTGAGTAAACGATAAATGTTTGTATTCACTGACCCCAAGCAGATTTCTTAAAAATGGCAACAAATTCCAACGTTAGGTATATTAGAAAGTTGCAGAACTATAAGTAAACGTTAAATCGCTGGGCAACCATGACCTACGTGAAAATCACGATTAATTGAACATGTAGCCTCGATTGCGATTAATGAACGATTATTTAGGCCACACCCCTTTTTGTATACCACGCCCCCTATTTGCATGCTACACCACTGAATTAACATTTATCCCCTGAGCCTCCTGTATATAATATACCCCCCCGACACTGACCCACACAATATAATGGCCCTCCCTATAACTGCCCCCACACAGTATAATACCCCCATAGCTGCCCCGGCACAGCCCCAATAGTGCCTGATAAAAATAATAATAATATATTCACCTGACCCCGTCCTAATGAGTGGAGGAGATCCCTCTGGCCTGTGGGGCACGGCGCAGACCGGAGCGATGATGTCACCGCCTCTCGTCCGGCGATACATAGTGAATGGTAGAGCAGGGGTCTTGCGGCTCCCTGCTCTACCATTGGACACAACTGTATCTGCATCCTGAGGATGCAGATACAGTTTAAACCGGGAAAAATAATTGAAAAAAAACGAGGTGCGCAAGATGACGTCGATTAATTGCGCTGAATTTCGGTTTAGTTTTCTTTTTCCGATTCATTGCCCAGCCCTACAACCTGGCCACAAATAAATGTGATAACTGGCAGGGTCACCCTCTGCGCAGGTTCACGGGCAATGCCGCAGTTCCATGTCGCAGGCGCTGCATAGCATGGAGAATAAGAGTAGTAGTCGAGCGCTAGCCTAAGTAACGGGATCGAATGGCGGGATTAAGAAAAACATTTAACGTAATTAATAATAAACGCATAAATCACGGCAGTTAACCCATTCATCTCACAAACCTGAAACACACCACCGCCGGAGAGGGGGGGGGGGTGTTAATATTTAATTGATGTCTTACCACCTGACATCTGTATCCTATCAAATCTGACGGCTCATTTAAAAGAGCGTTTTGGAAAATAATCTCTTCCGTTTAACTGCGGCGGCTTCATCCATTAAGAGAAAAATTCGGATTTCCCACCCCCGAAAGAAGGAGAATTTTTTTTTCCAGAAACGGTTCCAACAATTATATGTGTAAATGTAATTTAAAAATAAATAAATAATAATAAAAAAATAAAATCTCCTGAATATTTTATGGGGGTTTGTCACAAAACAGAAATAATAACGACTACGCTGAGCGATTAGAATTAATATTTATGTGGCCCGTAATGAAATATTCATGGGGACAGAGTGAGGAGGAATGACGGGGTGGGGGGGGGCGGAGGTGGAGGAACGAGATGGGGGGGGGGGGGTAATAGAACGAGATTTAATATACATTGGGCTCGGTTTACCGCCTGGCTTGATGTTTAAAGATAGTTTGACAAGACGCGGCAGGAAGCTGTCACTCATCCTTTGAATTGGGACGGGGGCAGCCTGCTGCCGGTGACAGCGCGCAGATTGAGTTTCCGACACAGATGTTAAAAAAAACCCAAGATGTTAAAAAAAAACAAAAATGTTAAAAAAAAATGTTTTTTAAAATAAAATATATTCACCCCCCCCCCCCCACCACTTCTAAATTTTCTTTTCCCTCATTTCATAGCCCGAGGCTGACAGTGCGAGCGCGCTCCTTCCATCTCCCCTTCCATCAGCTGAAATTAAGGAATTAATGAGCGAGATATAGACTTTACAGCGGGCCCGAGGAATGTTTACGAGTTATTAAATTATAATGCGGCCGGCTGTATAATTTATCAGCCAATTAAAGGAAGTGTTAGTTGATTTGATGGAATGAGGACCTACAAAATGCATTTAACTAATAGAGAACTGCAGGCTTCCTAGCGATGGGCTCCGAGCGTCTTGGATTACGCGGCTAATTGCTTGACTTTATGGCGCCGTCACCGATAGCCATGCATATTTTATCGTCTTCAAATACTTCAATTGTGTGTGTTCGTGTTGCTGCTGTAATATGTAGAAGCTCGGCCAAACTTCGGTGTAGTTAAAGTGCTCTTCCCACAAAAGAGCGTCTGATGCGGGGCAGGAGAGAGCAAGGCGGGGGGAGCCGAGCGACGTACGGAGTCCTCCTACCTTATTATACTGGAGGGGTAACACAAAGCCACAGTGTTAAATGTCACTAGGCAATTACATGATTAAAAGGCACCGGCATACGACAGTCTTTTGTCTTACATCTCGCTGACACTCAACGCGCCGGATGACTTCATAGAGATGAGTGGGGGGGGGGGGATAGTTTTTGTAGAAAGTAAATTATTAATCCCTTGGGAGGAGGCCGAGCTCAAAGGAGATTATAGCAAATTAGCTACAAAGTGTTATTAAGAAGTAAAGTATATAAGAGGTCTGATGGCAATATTCATATATATCTATACTGTATAGGAACCTGTTGGAATGTACCCGTATATATTATAGGAATTCCCACTATGCGCATGAATAGAACTACTGCTATACTGCCGCTATATACAAGAATATAACTACTATAATACTGCCTCCTATATACAAGAATATAACTACTATAATACTGCCCCCTATATACAAGAATATAACTACTATAATACTGCCTCCTATATACAAGAATATAACTACTATAATACTGTCCCCTATATACAAGAATATAACTACTATAATACTGCCTCCTATATACAGGAATATAACTACTATAATACTGCCCCTATATACAAGAATATAACTACTATAATACTGCCGCTATATACAAGAATATAACTACTATAATACTGCCCCCTATATACAAGAATATAACTACTATAATACTGCTCCTATATATAAGAATATAACTACTATAATACTGCCTCCTATATACAAGAATATAACTACTATAATACTGCCTCCTATATACAAGAATATAACTACTATAATACTGTCCCCTATATACAAGAATATAACTACTATAATACTGCCCCCTATATACAAGAATATAACTACTATAATACTGTCCGTATATACAAGAATATAACTAGTATAATACTGCCCCTATATACAAGAATATAACTACTATAATACTGCCCCCTATATACAAGAATATAACTACTATAATACTGCCCCCTATATACAAGAATATAACTACTATAATACTGCTCCTATATACAAGAATATAACTACTATAATACTGTCCGTATATACAAGAATATAACTAGTATAATACTGCCCCTATATACAAGAATATAACTACTATAATACTGCTCCTATATACAAGAATATAACTACTATAATACTGCCCCCTATATACAAGAATATAACTACTATAATACTGTCCGTATATACAAGAATATAACTACTATAATACTGCTCCTATATACAAGAATATAACTACTATAATACTGCCCCCTATATACAAGAATATACCTACTATAATACTGCCCCCTATATACAAGAATATAACTACTATAATACTGCCGCTATATACAAGAATATAACTACTATAATACTGTCCGTATATACAAGAATATAACTACTATAATACTGCTCCTATATACAA
Organism: Rhinoderma darwinii; assembly: GCF_050947455.1. Classification (NCBI taxonomy): domain Eukaryota; kingdom Metazoa; phylum Chordata; class Amphibia; order Anura; family Rhinodermatidae; genus Rhinoderma; species Rhinoderma darwinii. The sequence continues at coordinate 4,607,331 of NC_134694.1, forward strand.
GAATATAACTACTATAATACTGCTCCTATGTACAAGAATATAACTACTATTATACTGCCCCCTATATACAAGAATATAACTACTATAATACTGCTTCCTATATACAAGAATATAACTACTATAATACTGCCTCCTATATACAAGAATATAACTACTATAATACTGCCCCTATATACAAGAATATAACTACTATAATACTGCTCCTATATACAAGAATATAACTACTATAATACTGTCCCCATATACAAGAATATAACTACTATAATACTGCCCCCTATATATAAGAATATAACTACTATAATACTGCTCCTATATACAAGAATATAACTACTATAATACTGCCCCCTATATACAAGAATATAACTACTATAATACTGTCCCTATATACAAGAATATAACTACTATAATACTGCCCCCTATATACAAGAATATAACTACTATAATACTGCCCCTATATACAAGAATATAACTACTATAATACTGCCCCTATATACAAGAATATAACTACTATAATACTGCTCCTATATACAAGAATATAACTACTATAATACTGTCCCCATATACAAGAATATAACTACTATAATACTGCCCCCTATATATAAGAATATAACTACTATAATACTGCTCCTATATACAAGAATATAACTACTATAATACTGCCCCCTATATACAAGAATATAACTACTATAATACTGTCCCTATATACAAGAATATAACTACTATAATACTGCCCCCTATATACAAGAATAGAACTACTATAATACTGCCCCTATATACAAGAATAGAACTACTATAATACTGCCCCTATATACAAGAATAGAACTACTATAATACTGCCCCCTATATACAAGAATATAACTACTATAATACTGTCCGTATATACAAGAATATAACTAGTATAATACTGCCCCTATATACAAGAATATAACTACTATAATACTGCCCCCTATGTACAAGAATATAACTACTATAATACTGCCCCTATATACAAGAATATAACTACTATAATACTGCCCCTATATACAAGAATATAACTACTATAATACTGCTCTCTATATACAGGAATATAACTACTATAATACTGCTCTCTATATACAAGAATATAACTACTATAATACTGCCCCTATATACAAGAGTATAACTACTATAATACTGCCCCTATATACAAGAATATAACTACTATAATACTGCCCCCTATATACAAGAATATAACTACTATAATACTGCTCCCTATATACAAGAATATAACTACTATAATACTGCTCCTATATACAAGAATATAACTACTATAATACTGCTCCTATATACAAGAATATAACTACTATAATACTGCTCCTATATACAAGAATATAACTACTATAATACTGCCCCTATATACAAGAATATAACTACCATAATAGTGCCCCTATATACAATATAACTACCATAATACTGCCCCCTATATACAAGAATATAACTACTATAATACTGACTCCCTATATACAAGAATATAACTACTATAATACTGACTCCCTATATACAAGAATATAACTACTATAATACTGCCCCCTATATACAAGAATATAACTACTATAATACTGCCCCCTGTATACAAGAATATAACTACTATAATACTGCCCCCTATATACAAGAATATAACTACTATAATACTGCCCCTATATACAAGAATATAACTACTATAATACTGCCCCTATATACAAGAATATAACTACTATAATACTGCCTCCTATATACAAGAATATAACTACTATAATACTGCCCCTATATATAAGAATATAACTACTATAATACTGCTCCTATATACAAGAATATAACTACTATAATACTGCTCCTATATACAAGAATATAACTACTATAATACTGCCCCTATATACAAGAATATAACTACTATAATACTGCCCCTATATACAAGAATATAACTACTATAATACTGCCCCCTATATACAAGAATATAACTACTATAATACTGCCCTTATATACAAGAATATAACTACTATAATACTGCCCCTATATATAAGAATATAACTACTATAATACTGCTCCTATATACAAGAATATAACTACTATAATACTGCCCCCTATATACAAGAATATAACTACTATAATACTGCCCCTATATACAAGAATATAACTACTATAATACTGCCCCTATATACAAGAATATAACTACTATAATACTGCCTCCTATATACAAGAATATAACTACTATAATACTGCCCCTATATATAAGAATATAACTACTATAATACTGCTCCTATATACAAGAATATAACTACTATAATACTGCTCCCTATATACAAGAATATAACTACTATAATACTGCTCCTATATACAAGAATATAACTACTATAATACTGCCCCTATATACAAGAATATAACTACTATAATACTGCCCCTATATACAAGAATATAACTACTATAATACTGCCCCCTATATACAAGAATATAACTACTATAATACTGCCCTTATATACAAGAATATAACTACTATAATACTGCCCCTATATATAAGAATATAACTACTATAATACTGCTCCTATATACAAGAATATAACTACTATAATACTGCTCCCTATATACAAGAATATAACTACTATAATACTGCTCCTATATACAAGAATATAACTACTATAATACTGCCCCCTATATACAAGAATAGAACTACTATAATACTGCCCTTATATACAAGAATATAACTACTATAATACTGCCCCCTATATACAAGAATATAACTACTATAATGCTGCCCCTATATACAAGAATATAACTACTATAATACTGCTCCTATATATAAGAATATAACTACTATAATACTGCCCCTATATACAAGAATATAACTACTATAATACTGCTCCTATATACAAGAATATAACTACTATAATACTGCCCCTATATACAAGAATATAACTACCATAATAGTGCCCCTATATACAATATAACTACTATAATACTGCCCCCTATATACAAGAATATAACTACTATAATACTGCTCCTATATACAAGAATATAACTACTATAATACTGCCCCCCTATATACAAGAATATAACTACTATAATACTGCCCCTATATACAAGAATATAACTACCATAATAGTGCCCCTATATACAATATAACTACTATAATACTGCCCCCTATATACAAGAATATAACTACTATAATACTGCTCCTATATACAAGAATATAACTACTATAATACTGCCCCCCTATATACAAGAATATAACTACTATAATACTGCCCCTATATACAAGAATATAACTACTATAATACTGCTCCTATATACAAGAATATAACTACTATAATACTGCCCCCTATATACAAGAATATAACTACTATAATACTGCCCCCTATATACAAGAATATAACTACTATAATACTGCTCCTATATACAAGAATATAACTACTATAATACTGCCTCCTATATACAAGAATATAACTACTATAATACTGTTCCTATATACAATACAACTACTATAATACTGCCCCTATATACAAGAATATAACTACCATAATAGTGCCCCTATATACAATATAACTACTATAATACTGCCCCCTATATACAATACAACTACTATAATACTGCCCCTATATACAAGAATATAACTACCATAATAGTGCCCCTATATACAATATAACTACTATAATACTGCCCCCTATATACAAGAATATAACTACTATAATACTGCTCCTATATACAAGAATATAACTACTATAATACTGCTCCTATATACAAGAATATAACTACTATAATACTGCCCCCCTATATACAAGAATATAACTACTATAATACTGCCCCTATATACAAGAATATAACTACTATAATACTGCTCCTATATACAAGAATATAACTACTATAATACTGCTCCTATATACAAGAATATAACTACTATAATACTGCTCCTATATACAAGAATATAACTACTATAATACTGCCCCCTATATACAAGAATATAACTACTATAATACTGCCCCCTATATACAAGAATATAACTACTATAATACTGCCCCCTATATACAAGAATATAACTACTATAATACTGCCCCCTATGTACAAGAATATAACTACTATAATACTGTCCCTCTATATACAAGAATATAACTACTATAATACTGCTCCTATATACAGGAATATAACTACTATAATATGGCCTCCTATATACAAGAATATAACTACTATAATACTGCCCCTATATACAAGAATATAACTACTATAATACTGCCCCCTATATACAATACAACTACTATAATACTGTCTCTATATACAAGAATATAACTACTATAATACTGCCCCCTATGGACGTGATCAGGTAGTAGTATTTTACGTCTGTTTTCGGCAGCTCTCATAAATAACACATGACGCCTGGCAGGGTAGATTTTTTTATACATTTCAGGCCGCATCGGGGATCTGATCTCGCTATAAATACTCATTGGAAAACGAGACCTGTTTGCATTAGCACGAGATTGACAAGAAGCTGCGTCCGTCCTTTGGCCTATTCACTAACAGCTGCTAACCCCTCCGCAGTAAGACTAGATTAGGAGCGCTGCCGTCCCTTTATAATTAATTACCGGCTACAATTAGCACAATTATCTCAGCTTTCATTAAGAGCAGATAAAAAAAAGGGGGGAACTAGAAGGAGCAAGTGCATTATAGGGAGGTCTGACACCGCGGGTAACGAGATAGCCGTTAATTAATAAAACCTGTCAGGTGAACGGTCTCGTCTCCAGTCATCGTTATCCTTTCCGTAATGAAATCTCGCTATCTGTACCAGCGTCCGCCCTGGAGCTACTAAGTCAATTAACTTAATGCTATGCAAATGAGCCGGTTCCCCTCGTTATTAGCTTAGAGGCCGCGATCGTTAATAGTATAATTGGCCCTTCAGCGGGGTAATTAGACATGACTTTTTCCATTAGACTTACAAGCGTAATTATTGTTGATGGGAGCGAGGGGACGTCTCCTGGTGCGGTACGCGGTTAGGGGCAGCTGGCTACGGCAAATATAGACAAAATTGTGCGGTCACGCCGCGGGGGAATCAAACGCGCAGGAAATCCTGAAATATATGGTGGAGGTGGAGAAAATTCCGATGGTTCGAAATCCGATAATCCGGAATTCCAGATGGTTCGGATGAGGATCGTAAACCAGTGAGAATGGACCAATGGGTGTTGAGAAAGAATTATAATCCTTATTTTTGTGATCATGGTCTAAAAGTTAAATAATGGAAGAGGAATGACCCCAGCAGCACAGAGTATTTCAGAGGTGGAGTGTACTGATCTTGAGGGGGGGGGGTTTACCTTATCACTCTAGTGAGGACAGGGCTGTAGTAGTAATTCACAGTTTGAAAATTACATAGTGTGCAAGCAGCACAGAGTGTTTCAGGAGTAACCACTCAACTGATGTGATTCAATTTCACTACAGCACGGGTTGTTAGATAGAACTATTGAAGCCACAGCAAATTTGGAAAATATTTGCCCCACCCCTTATCACTCAGGCCACACCTCCTAAAAAATCCTAGCCTATCCTCTAGTGCTGCCACCTTCTGGTTAGGCCCGACAGTTGTGCCCATGAAGACGTTTCGTCACATAGTCCTGGTAGCACAGTATCATCATCAACACGGCAGAGTCCATAAAAATTTCTAATCACATATAAGTGCCCAAACGGTAGTTACTGCTACACCACTGCCAATCCAATTATACCAGCCCCGGTGCCCAATATTACAACACACTGCTCTCTATTCCTCTAACAGGAACTTCCATATGATCAGCCAATCAGTAGCCACTTTTATGTAACGATCACTTCCTGTGGCAATCCCTAGAGATCAGCGCTGGAGATGACGGGCAGAAAGGATCACATGTGGCATTCCAGGACAGGGGCAAGAAAGCAGGACCCTCCTGGGCACACTAGTTTGACAGGGAGCCACATTAATGAGACTGGCACACTGGCACCATATATATAGCTAGTACACGTTATTACTGATACCCGGAGGATTGGCATACAGACTGCAACATGGCAGCCTCCGCTTTGTAAAGCATTTCCTCAGATTTTCTGATCCATCGCCTTGAAACAAACTTCAGAGTAATATGATGCACGTCGTCTCTATTAACATCCCGCAGCCTCTGGGCATCTCTAGTGTGCGGCTCTGCTATATAATAGATGACTATATAATCATACAAGGGATCGGTCAGGGGCACGGCTTCCTGGGGGCACAGAATATGGAAGTTTATCTTTAATAACTGACTTGGGGCAAATGAAGTTTAGTGGCCCAGATTTCTGAAGGAAATGAATAAAGAAACGTCAACGACGCTCCGTGACCAAAGTTGTCAACATGCGGGTGATGGTGCGAGTTATGGGGCGACTCGAGCCCAATTAATTTTCTATTACCGACACGTTATAGGGATCCCAGAGGGAAGGACATCAGCAATTCTTACAACTTGTGCCTCCGGTTTATTATCATTCTGCTGTAATAGAAATCATCTCTCCATGTACTGACTTCCTGCAGAGGTTGTGCTTATACACAAAAGCCAATCAGAACAAGCAGAGCTGCAGTATAAAGAATGAAGGAGAGACAAAGCAGCAGCCAGTGATGAGATAGCAGTTGTATTTTAGACTACCTCTTACTACGACAGACAATTCAGCTAAGCTGGATTTTCTGATTCTAGCTGTGTAATAATTGAGCGATGCTGCAGTGTAAAGCATGGGCTGGGTGATGCAGCCTGAGCTTCTGACGAGACAGGATTTGGGTTTCGGACTGAATTAAACTCCAATAAACAATGCAGCTAAGCTGGAGTCACTGATCGTAGCTGTGTAATAATGGAGCAGAGTGGCAGTGTAAAGCATGGGGTAGACAGAGCAACAGCTTGAATATGAGACAGTAGGTGGATTTCTTTCAGACCACATCCAGCTCCAATAGACAATGCGGCTAAGCTGGATTCACGGACCATAGCTGTGTAATAATGAAGCAGAACTGCAGTGTAAAGAATGGGGTAGAGACAGAGTAACAGCTTGAGTGTCTGATGAAGACAGGTAGTGGATTTCAGACCACATCAGTCTTTAATAGACAATGCAGCTAAGCTGGAGTCACTGATCATAGCTGAGTAATAATGGAGCAGAGCTGCAGTGTAAAGCATGGGCTAGAGACAGAGCAACAGCCTGAATATGACGAGATAGGAGGTGGATTTCAGATCACAACTGACTCCACTAGACAATGCAACTAACATGGAGTCTCTGATCAGAGCTGTGTAATAATGGAGCAGAGCTGCAGTGTAAAGCATGGTCTAGAGACAGAGCAAAGCTGCAGGGTAAAACATAGGGGTTAACAGAGTCTGAGTGTCTGATGAGACAGGAGGTGGATTTCAGACTACCCCAGACTCCAATAGACAATGCAGCTAAAGTGGAGTCACTGATTACAGCAGAGCTCAAGAAAATAAATGGCAGGTATCATTGCCCAGTGGCAGTGACTGGTAGTCCGCCACTACCACATGCCTGTTCAATGCACTTCTGTTAATCCGACACCAGGGTGGTACAAATGTGCCGGATTACCAGAATGTTATTATATCTCCATATAGCCCAATAATACGGCAGTACTAAGTCTAACAGCTTTGCCAGCTGTGAAGGAACCAGCAGGACCAGCAGGGGCTGGCATGGCATGCTGGGACTTGCAGTGCACCTACATTAAACCTCCAGCCTCTTTCCTGCTCCAGGACTGATCACATTACGTTTGACGCTGTGATGGGTTTTCGACCCGTTCGTGTTGACTTGACCTCTATGGAGCAGTCCTATATTGGGGTTCCCGCGCTGTCGAGCGCCTCCGTGCGTCCCTTCTCTCCTATAGTGATGGTGGCGTGCGTTCCCGCTCCCCGCTCTTCCTCCAGGGGCCGTTATACTCGCTGGCTGTAAAACATTTACTCAACTTTGTCAATAGCAATTTCAAGGGTAAATATGTCTTGTGGTTCTGCCGGAGGAGAGAAACGGGGTTATTAATAGGGGTGCTGGATCCGCCTCCGCTCCGGGGGAGACTATAGGAAATGTATTTGTCAGACGCTGGTAGAAGATGGCAGCCGATATCCGAAATACTCAGACATGGACCCATCGAGCCGACCCAATCATCACGCCCGGGACCTTCCATGTGAACAAGCCCTTTAATAAAAATACATTCCCCTTTACCCATAGCCGTTGTCATTGTACGTACCCCATGTCCTGACCCACTGATGACGTCATGGGCTCCATAGGTTTCAGCTTGACCACAAGTGAAGCAGTCTTAGCAGAAGCTGGCATAACATGCTGGGGCTTGTAGTACGTCTAGATCTGATCTCGGAGCGATAATATTATGTGTGATTTCACTGATGGGTAAAATGAATAAGGGCCCCCCTCCAATATGTCTTGGAGAAGTACAAATGGAGATTATTATTGTCATAAGAGGTCACAAATAATACACCGTCACATAGTGCCATACAGCGCCTCCATCCTGTAATAGCGCCATACAGCGCCTCCATCCTGTAATAGCGCCATACAGCGCCTTCATCCTGTAATAGTGCCATACAGCGCCTCCATCCTGTAATAGCGCCAGTGCCTCCATCCTGTAATAGCACCATACAGCGCCTCCATCCTGTAATAGCGCCATACAGCGCCTCCATCCTGTAATAGCGCCATACAGCGCCTCCATCCTGTAATAGCGTCACACAGCGCCTCCATCCTGTAATAGCGCCATACAGCGCCTCCATCCTGTAATAGCGCCAGTGCCTCCATCCTGTAATAGCGCCATACAGCGCCTCCATCCTGTAATAGCGTCACACAGCGCCTCCATCCTGTAATAGCGCCATACAGCGCCTCCATCCTGTAATAGTGCCATACAGCGCCTCCATCCTGTAATAGCGCCATACAGCGCCTCCATCCTGTAATAGCGCCATACAGCGCCTCCATCCTGTAATAGTGCCAGTGCCTCCATCCTGTAATAGCGCCAGTGCCTCCATCCTGTAATAGTGCCATACAGCGCCTCCATCCTGTAATAGTGCCATACAGCGCCTCCATCCTGTAATAGTGCCATACAGCGCCTACATCCTGTAATGGTGCCATACAGCGCCTCCATCCTGTAATAGCGCCATACAGCGCCTCCATCCTGTAATAGTGCCAGTGCCTCCATCCTGTAATAGCGCCAGTGCCTCCATCCTGTAATAGCGCCATACAGCGCCTTCATCCTGTAATAGTGCCATACAGCGCCTCCATCCTGTAATAGTGCCATACAGCGCCTACATCCTGTAATGGTGCCATACAGCGCCTCCATCCTGTAATAGTGCCATACAGCGCCTCCATCCTGTAATAGTGCCATACAGCGCCTCCATCCTGTAATAGTGCCATACAGCGCCTCCATCCTGTAATAGCGCCATACAGCGCCTCCATCCTGTAATAGCGCCATACAGCGCCTCCATCCTGTAATAGTGCCAGTGCCTCCATCCTGTAATAGCGCCAGTGCCTCCATCCTGTAATAGTGCCATACAGCGCCTCCATCCTGTAATAGTGCCATACAGCGCCTCCATCCTGTAATAGCGCCATACAGCGCCTCCATCCTGTAATAGCGCCATACAGCGCCTCCATCCTGTAATAGCGCCATACAGCGCCTCCATCCTGTAATAGTGCCATACAGCGCCTCCATCCTGTAATAGTGCCATACAGCGCCTCCATCCTGTAATAGTGCCATACAGCGCCTCCATCCTGTAATAGTGCCATACAGTGCCTACATCCTGTAATAGTGCCAGTGCCTCCATCCTGTAATAGCGCCAGTGCCTCCATCCTGTAATAGCGCCATACAGTGCCTCCATCCTGTAATAGTGCCATACAGTGCCTCCATCCTGTAATAGTGCCATACAGCGCCTCCATCCTGTAATAGCGCCATACAGCGCCTCCATCCTGTAATAGCGCCATACAGCGCCTCCATCCTGTAATAGCGCCATACAGTGCCTCCATCCTGTAATAGCGCCATACAGCGCCTCCATCCTGCAATAGCGCCAGTGCCTCCATCCTGTAATAGCGCCATACAGCGCCTCCATCCTGTAATAGCGCCATACAGCGCCTCCATCCTGTAATAGCGCCATACAGCGCCTCCATCCTGTAATAGCTCCATACAGCGCCTCCTTCGTGTAATAGCGCCATACAGCGCCTCCTTCGTGTAATAGCGCCACACAGCGCCTCCATCCAGTAATAGTGCCATACAGCGCCTCCATCCTGTAATAGTGCCATACAGCGCCTCCATTCTGTAATAGTGCCATACAGCGCCTCCTTCCTGTAATAGCGCCAGTGCCTCCATCCTGTAATAGCGCCATACAGTGCCTCCATCCTGTAATAGCGCCAGTGCCTCCATCCTGTAATAGCTCCATACAGCGCCTCCATCCTGTAATAATGCCATACAGTGCCTGCTTCCTGTAATAGCGCCAGTGCCTCCATCCTGTAATAGCGCCATACAGTGCCTCCATCCTGTAATAGCGCCAGTGCCTCCATCCTGTAATAGCTCTATACAGCGCCTCCATCCTGTAATAACGCCATAGAGTGCCTCCATCCTGTAATAGCGCCATACAGTGCCTCCATCCTGTAATAGCGCCATACAGTGCCTCCATCCTGTAATAGCTCCATACAGCGCCTCCATCCTGTAATAATGCCATACAGCGCCTCCATCCTGTAATAGCGCCATACAGTGCCTCCATCCTGTAATAGCGCCATACAGCGCCTCCATCCTGTAATAATGCCATACAGTGCCACCATCCTGTAATAGCGCCAGTGCCTCCATCCTGTAATAGCACCATACAGCGCCTCCATCCTGTAATAGCGCCATACAGCGCCTCCATCCTGTAATAGCGCCATACAGCGCCTCCATCCTGTAATAGCGTCACACAGCGCCTCCATCCTGTAATAGCGCCATACAGCGCCTCCATCCTGTAATAGCGCCAGTGCCTCCATCCTGTAATAGCGCCAGTGCCTCCATCCTGTAATAGCTCCATACAGCGCCTCCATCCTGTAATAGTGCCATACAGCGCCTCCATCCTGTAATAGCGTCACACAGCGCCTCCATCCTGTAATAGCGCCAGTGCCTCCATCCTGTAATAGCTCCATACAGCGCCTCCATCCTGTAATAATGCCATACAGCGCCTCCATCCTGTAATAGCGCCATACAGCGCCTCCATTGTGTAATAGCGCCAGTGCCTCCATCCTGTAATAGTGCCATACAGCGCCTCCATCCTGTAATAGTGCCATACAGTGCCTCCATCCTGTAATAGTGCCATAAAGCGCCTCCATCCTGTAATAGCGCCATACAGCGCCTCCATCCTGTAATAGCGCCATACAGCGCCTCCATCCTGTAATAATGCCATACAGTGCCTCCATCCTGTAATAGCGCCATACAGTGCCTCCATCCTGTAATAGTGCCATACAGCGCCTCCATCCTGTAATAGCGCCATACAGCGCCTCCATCCTGTAATAGCGCCATACAGCGCCTCCATCCTGTAATAGCGCCATACAGCGCCTCCATCCTGTAATAGCGCCATACAGTGCCTCCATCCTGTAATAATGCCATACAGTGCCTCCATCCTGTAATAGCGCCATACAGCGCCTCCATCCTGTAATAGTGCCATACAGCGCCTACATCCTGTAATAGTGCCACACAGCGCCTCCATCCTGTAATAGTGCCATACAGTGCCTACATCCTGTAATAGCGCCAGTGCCTCCATCCTGTAATAGCGCCAGTGCCTCCATCCTGTAATAGCGCCATACAGTGCCTCCATCCTGTAATAGCGCCATACAGCGCCTCCATCCTGTAATAGCGCCATACAGCGCCTCCATCCTGTAATAGCGCCATACAGCGCCTCCATCCTGTAATAGCGCCATACAGCGCCTCCATCCTGTAATAGCGCCATACAGCGCCTCCATCCTGTAATAGCGCCATACAGCGCCTCCATCCTGTAATAGCGCCATACAGCGCCTCCATCCTGTAATAGCGCCATACAGCGCCTCCATCCTGTAATAGCGCCATACAGTGCCTCCATCCTGTAATAATGCCATACAGCGCCTCCATCCTGTAATAGCGCCATACAGCGCCTCCATCCTGTAATAGCGCCATACAGCGCCTACATCCTGTAATAGTGCCATACAGCGCCTCCATCCTGTAATAGTGCCATACAGTGCCTACATCCTGTAATAGCGCCAGTGCCTCCATCCTGTAATAGCGCCAGTGCCTCCATCCTGTAATAGCGCCATACAGTGCCTCCATCCTGTAATAGTGCCATACAGCGCCTCCATCCTGTAATAGCGCCATACAGCGCCTCCATCCTGTAATAGCGCCATACAGTGCCTCCATCCTGTAATAGCTCCATACAGCGCCTCCTTCGTGTAATAGCGCCATACAGCGCCTCCATCCTGTAATAGCGCCACACAGCGCCTCCATCCAGTAATAGTGCCATACAGCGCCTCCATCCTGTAATAGTGCCATACAGCGCCTCCATTCTGTAATAGTGCCATACAGCGCCTCCATCCTGTAATAGCGCCAGTGCCTCCATCCTGTAATAGTGCCATACAGCGCCTCCATCCTGTAATAGCGCCATACAGTGCCTCCATCCTGTAATAGCGCCAGTGCCTCCATCCTGTAATAGCTCCATACAGCGCCTCCATCCTGTAATAATGCCATACAGTGCCTCCTTCCTGTAATAGCGCCAGTGCCTCCATCCTGTAATAGCGCCATACAGCGCCTCCATCCTGTAATAGCGCCAGTGCCTCCATCCTGTAATAGCTCTATACAGCGCCTCCATCCTGTAATAACGCCATACAGTGCCTCCATCCTGTAATACCGCCAGTGCCTCCATCCTGTAATAGCTCCATACAGCGCCTCCATCCTGTAATAGCGCCATACAGTGCCTCCATCCTGTAATAGCTCCATACAGCGCCTCCATCCTGTAATAGCGCCATACAGTGCCTCCATCCTGTAATAGCGCCATACAGCGCCTCCATCCTGTAATAGTGCCACACAGCGCCTCCATCCTGTAATAGTGCCATACAGCGCCTCCATCCTGTAATAGCGCCATACAGCGCCTCCATCCTTTAATAGTGCCATACAGCGCCTCCATCCTGTAATAGCTCCACACAGCGCCTCCATCCTGTAATAGCGCCATACAGCGCCTCCATCCTGTAATAGCGCCATACAGCGCCTCCATCCTGTAATAGCGCCATACAGCGCCTCCATCCTGTAATAGCGCCTCCATCCTGTAATAGCGCCATACAGCGCCTCCATCCTGTAATAGCGCCATACAGCGCCTCCATCCTGTAATAGCGCCATACAGCGCCTCCATCCTGTAATAGTGCCATACAGCGCCTCCATCCTGTAATAGCGCCAGTGCCTCCATCCTGTAATAGCTCCATACAGCGCCTCCATCCTGTAATAGCGCCATACAGTGCCTCCATCCTGTAATAGTGCCATACAGCGCCTCCATCCTGTAATAGCGCCAGTGCCTCCATCCTGTAATAGCTCCACACAGCGCCTCCATCCTGTAATAGCGCCAGTGCCTCCATCCTGTAATAGCTCCATACAGCGCCTCCATCCTGTAATAGCGCCATACAGTGCCTAAATAACACCATAGCTGGGAGAATGATCAGTTACAGAAATCCCACAGGAAGTTTAGAGAAGTTTGAATGTGGTCTCTGGAATGGGGTTGTGGACGCCCTTAAATAGCGGAGGTCCGTGGCCATTGCCCCTTTTGACCATAGTATAATCCGGCTCTGGCAACGAGCCAACCATATGTTTTTAGGTACCTGGGAAAGAGGACAACCCCTTTTTCCTTGCTGTCGTCATTGTACCCTGCCCACCTATCCCTTGTCCTAACCATGGATGAATGGGCCACTGATGGCGTCACGTGTTGCCACCATAACCCGGCAGATTGACCACATATTCCAGCAGCCCTCGGTGCCACCTTGTCAGACACGATCAGAACTTTTCTGGGTCCTGCGTCACCTTCAGTTCAGTAGATTTCTATTTTCAGGATGTCGACTTCATACGTCGGCCTTGCAGAAGCTTTCGGCTTCCTTTAATGCGATATTGATTTTCTTAATTAACCCGTTCCCTGCCTAGAACAAACTTACTCTAAAATCAATAAAGTTTATGGAGGTAGGGGGTGGGGTACCCCTGTATGGATGCAGACTGACAGTTCCCAATCCTGTTCTCACAGGCTTGTTCAAACACAGAAGGTGCAGTCACCTGCGGCCCATACGCTGCGAGGGTGGGGAGGCGCGCGGTTCAGAGGTAGTGTACATTTTAGATGGACTTGCTTCAAAAATAATTGCTTCTGGTCTCCAGTGAGAATGACTGCAAACTGAGTAACAGACTTTCATAAACTAAGTTTTAACCTGCGAGGAAGCAGCGCTGACCCTCTGTTGTCTCTTCCAAATGTAATTCACCAGCCCCTCTCAGGCGTGAGGGCTTCAAAGCGAAGGCGGCATCTCAACCACTGATGGAAATGCTACGAGGTCAGAGGAGAACGTTCGGCTTGAATATAAACAGTCCGAGAGCGGTTTCATTTTCTGACGAGTTTGAGCTTTTTAGTTCTCAAAGACTCCGAGGGCCGGGTGCGAGGCGGCAGATGCTTTCCCCATCAGCGCCATTTAATGCCCCGACCTTTACGGAGACCACAGTCCAATCCCATTTCCAGCCACGTGACATTGCCGGAGCGGGCGGCCGCAGCTATTCCCGGAACGATCGCTGATGTAATGGGTGATCACAGCCGAGGAGGCGTCCTGGTAGTCCGACTACTGCGCCACTTATATCCTCTGAGGGGTAGACCTCAAAATTGACTCCATGCGAAGGCAGAACTGCCACCAGGACAGTACATGGGGTCCAAAAAGATTCCTGTAGACCCATATATGACCAGACCCCATGTAATAAGTAATAATGTAGGATACGTAGAGCTGCGTACACAATGGGGTGCAAGATGGCGGCGCCGGCACGTTGACAGGAGACTATTTCTGGTGTTCAAAAGGGACTCCGCAGATATTCTCCTAGCTTAGCTGTCCATACACTTACAATAGATGTCGGTCCTACTGATCACCCCATGTTTTCAATGGGGAGAGGGGAATAAGCCGCTGCCAGACACCCCTGGAGCAGCTTATCCCCCGTGGAAACAAAGGGTCGGTATGTTGAAATCTAACATGACCGATCCCACCCCCCGACATCTGAAGGGGATAGTCAGGTCACCCCAATATACATTAGACAGCGGCCGACTTTCATCTACTGTGTTTGGCCTAATTATATGTAGCCCTATTGGGCAAGAATCAAACCAGGGCAACATAAGCCTGAAGTGGACCCCCGGCTGAGGCGATCATCTGATTACCTTCTACATCACTGATTGGGTCATCAGCCCATGTTAAGTGATGTCACTGCCCTGGCCTAGTGATGTCACTGCCCTGGCCTAGTGATGTCACTGCCCTGGCCTAGTGATGTCACTGCCCTGGCCTAGTGATGTCATCGGTCCCTGCCTCAGGCGTCGTCAGGTTTGCGATTATATTGAAATATATATATTTTTTCTTAACAGAAAACCTCCATGGAAGTAAGTCAATCAATCCTTCTTATTAAGATGGCCATAGACGCAAGGAAATAAATTAAAGGAGTGGCCTCATCACGGACAATCCGTCAGATTTGAGCCATGTCGGCGATCACCTGATCCCTACACCCGCAGCAAACAGCACTGCCGGCCATAGACCATTCCATGATTTTGAATCACCCTTTACCCTGCTTCTTACGGGGTCGTATGAACTGCTCTTATCAAAATGAAGACCCTGAAATGCATCAATGTAAAAAACAAAAAGGTGGCGCAAGATTGGTAATTATCCGCCGCTTGTGAATCCAATCGGCGGCGTGAGATTGATCGGAGATCTCGAGCTCCTGCATAATAATGATCAATGCGCGGCACGCGGGTGGAATCCATATCTGAAGATAAATATTCCAGTCCAGTCTTGGTAAACTGGCAGATAATGGCGGCACGGACGGGTCAGCGAGGTTTTATTAGCTCAATTAACGGGGAGTAAGAGAAGGATTACACCGAGCTCTCCGCACGCAGCCGGGATTGAGCTGCTAGTAATGGTGTTATTAACCTTTACCAGCCGCAGGATTTGGCTGCAGATTTCAGCTCCATTCTGCGGTTCAAGTCTTTATTAATAAGCTGTTTATTGTGCTTAATCCACCCGGGAGGCGGCGGGGGAACAATTCCTATGTCTTGTAGTAGAGGCAGCAGAGTCAACACGGCGCTCTCTAAGCCTTAAAGGTGTAGTGAGCAGATGCTGCATCCTCCAATACAAGACCGGGAGTAGCAGAGCGCCCGCCGACATCTGTTCAGATCCCCTCCGCACCCCGAAAACTGCGCACTCAGGACGGTTTCTCATGGCTGGCGTAATCCCCTTAAAATAGGGTCAGTCACGTGACATCAGGCCGCACTTGTTCCCATAACCGATGAAGAAGACGACAGACAGACAAGGCAACTATATATACAGTATATATATATATGTATAAGACTTCATCATTGTATCGTGAAGTTTTTCAACTTTCTAATAGACTATATGTTTCAATTTCTCATTATTTTCAAGACCTCTGCTTGCTGTCAGTGAATTGGGGGCATTCATGGTTTAAATTCAGAGACTAAAATCCACTCACTATATGCTAATTTGCTGTAGTTAGCCAACAGGGTGGAGCTAGCTTCCCTGCCTCTGATGCTGACAAATCAGTGCGAGGCAGCTTGAGGGTAGTTCACGCCCTGTTGACCAACTACAGCAAATTAACCTATAGGGAGCCAACAAAACAGTGGGTCATATCTCTGGAACTGGGGGGTCCAGGGAAAAAAGAAAAATAGCGGTTGAAATCAGGAAGACCGCGCTATTCAGGTCAGTAACAAGTTCAACTTATATGACCTAGTGACCGTTCCTCTTAAGACCCTTCCTGGCCATACCTCAAAAGTGCCCTGAGCACACTAAGACCACTACCAGTCACGTACCTATAAGCATACGGTTCCTGGAAACCTAGGGAGAAAAGATATTCTCCCTTGTGACCCTAAAATTGGGTCCACTCACCAGTGATCTCATGTTGTCTACCTCCTGGTGATCCTTTATAACAATATCCACTTTCTTGTCACCCTGGAAGGCAGTCGTCCACCCTGTGGGATGAAGTCTTCTCCCTAGTAACTCCCCGGGGGCCTAGTGGGTTGCTATGACCTGACTGCATGCTCCCATGAGCCATCTTTACAGCGCGGCACCCTCCTCCAGTAAACTATAACATTAGCAAAATGTGAAGAAACTACAGAATGGAGCAGTTGTCAGATGACAGCGTCTCCAATCTCTCTTAAAAGCGCGAGAGCTCTGGATTGTGGATGGCCATAGGATTACATGAAGTCCAGACAGGTCAATAAATCTGACACCTCTGAACCTATATGCGTAAGATGCTAAATATGATGTGAATGAGGTCAAATCATGAGGATCAGGCATAAAAAACGGTAGTGAGAAGTAAAATGTTGTATTACGGTCATATATAAATAGCTAGAGGCCCCTCCTCCTTAATTTGTATATGCAAATGAGGGCCTAGCAGAAAGGCATGCTGGAAGGATTCACACTAATGGAGAAAGGTGCGAGGACGGCTGAACACCGGCGAGGTGATTTCTTCATTTCCCGTCAGTCTTCTCTCTGGACGGCAGCGTGATAATGTGAATATTTACAGCAGGGGAAGGGAATATATACATAAAACATCTGAGCGCTCGGAAAATTGAGTTGAAACACCGGACTAGATTGTTCCTGAAGTGACGCGTGGATGGGATTTGCAACGTGCGGCTCAAGCAGCGTTTTTCTAGAATAGAAATGATGATTTACAAGACTGGAAGAGACAGACGGCTGCGGTGATGGGGAGTCAGGCCGCTCTTATTACTAAGAGAAGATGGCGAGCCGCGGAGGAGGCTGCCCGGCGCTTAAAGGGGCCGCATCATCCCTCATATACACGACATCACATTGTGGATCGTGTCTTGCTATTTCTGAACGATGCTGAATTCAGATCCCGTTGCAATTTACAGTCACTTGCAGTACCAGTTGTCACCACCAGCACTTTGCATTGCTAACAATATAACAGCGTCCTCCGTTCTAATCTAGTTATTTCAGTAATATCCACGCCAAAACAAACGCAGTAAAATGAATGAGGCTTTTTCAAGAAACCGTTTTATAGTAGCGCAAAAAAAAACAAACTCTTGTTTGGAGTTTGTTACATTGTATCAGTGCAGGTAAAATGAATTAGTTCAAATCTAGGTAACCCAGTTGGGCTTACAGAGGATTGTCTAGACTGGATACATTGTAACAAACCTTCAGCTGTGAGTATTAGGTCAGGACAGGTGGAGAATTATTAGAACGTTGCAGAACCTTTCATTATTAAATAATTAAACATAAAACTGGATGATCCCTGTAAAGCTAAAAACTAAAGAAGACACAAGGAGGATTTATCTGTAACTCACAGCAGCCAATCAGATTATAGTGATAACGATGCCAGCACTGATTTGATTGGCCGGAACAGATTACTGCTCAGATCTATGATTATAGCACTGACACTTATCCCAGGGAGTGTTACCTGTTGGGTATATACCCGGCGTCGTTCAGCAGAGCGGCCTGTTCGGCATCTCTCGGGAATCCATGTAGCACCCAGCCTCGAGTAGCGCTGTCCAGTCTGCTGAGACGATCGCCTAAGATCCTCAGTACAAGATTATCCGGCACTAAAAAGAGGGAACATCATTACATATGTATAACATGGCGCCAGGGAATGACTGTGCTACTGAGACACTGTATCTAATCCTATCATGTGTGATACTGTCTGCTGAGCTGTGTATCTAATCCTATCATGTGTGATACTGTCTGCTGAGCCGCTGTATCTAATCCTATTATGTGTGATACTTTCTGCTGAGCCACTGTATCTCAGCCTATCATGTGTGATACTGTCTGCTGAGCTGTGTATCTAATCCCATCATGTGTGATACTCTCTGCTGAGCTGTGTATCTAATCCTATCATGTGTGATACTGTCTGCTGAGCTGCTGTATCTAATCCTATCCTGTGTGATACTCTCTGCTGAGCTGTGTATCTCAGCCTATCATGTGTGATACGGACTGCTGAGCCACTGTATCTCAGCCTATCATGTGTGATACTGTCTGCTGAGCCACTGTATCTAATCTGATCATGTGTGATACTGTCTGCTGAGCTCTGTATCTAATCCTATCATGTGTGATACTGTCTGCTGAGCTGTGTATCTAATCCTACCATGTGTGATACTGTCTGCTGAGCTGTGTATCTAATCCTATCATGTGTGATACTGTCTGCTGAGCTGTGTATCTAATCCTATCATGTGTGATACTGTCTGCTGAGCTCTGTATCTAATCCTATCATGTGTGATACTGTCTGCTGAGCTGTGTATCTAATCCTATCATGCATGATATGGTCTGCTGAGCCACTGTATCTAATCTGATCATGTGTGATACTGTCTGCTGAGCTCTGTATCTAATCCTATCATGTGTGATACTGTCTGCTGAGCTGTGTATCTAATCCTACCATGTGTGATACTGTCTGCTGAGCTGTGTATCTAATCCTATCATGTGTGATACTGTCTGCTGAGCTGTGTATCTAATCCTATCATGTGTGATACTGTCTGCTGAGCTGTGTATCTAATCCTATCATGCATGATATGGTCTGCTGAGCCGTGTATCTAAGGCCTCAGAACCACACAACAGTCCTATGTAAACCTGTGTAATATGAGATGACATCACATCTTTGGATCCTGGGACATGTATAATGAGGAGTTACCCTGCACTGATGATCGCTGATGATCACTTTCTATAGACAACACTGAATAAATACCTGGACAGCAGATTTGTTTATTGTTTACTGCCATCTGCAGGCGAGTAGCATGAATTGCAGCCTCCACAATAGAAAGGCATCTGGAAGGGTCAACAGCGAAATAAACGATTCAAGGAGCAATTGTAAAAAGCGCGAGAAACAGATGGCAGCAAAATTACCGTAATGCCCCAGATTAGGCGCCAATTTATATCCAGGTACATAAAGAATAACTAAAATATACAAGTAAAGGATTTCATACGATAACTGAACATCGGCAGCGATTTTCTTTCTATACCCGGCCATACATTAGTGATATAAGACGGACGGTTTCTGAATGACTTGGCGCTCTGGGAAGGTTGTCGTAAAAAAAAAATCGCGATTGATTTATATCGGCCTTAACGAACAAAAATCTGTAGTGTGGGGGGGGGGGAGTTATAAAGAATATCAGCGGATACAATAAGCTCCTATATCAGCACGGCCGTTCTAACGAACTAAAGCATGGAAGAAGGAAAAGTCGCCATTTTCCCGTCTCTATGCAGCGTAATGATGTGCGGTAAACAGGGCGACATTTGTAAGACCGCCAACGATGACATATACCGGCGCTGCATCAAAACATTACGTATGACGATGCAAACCAGTGGCATAGCTATGAGCATGCAGCCACAGCCGGGCCCTAGTGCCTGGGGCCACAAAGACCCCTCCACAACCAGCAGTAGAATACGTGGGATGGTATATAGGGACAGAAGCGACACCTCCGCTGAGTGATTCCGCTACAGGTGGCGCAGAGGTTATTGTTGCACTTTAGCCCCGACGTCTTAGGGTCAATGCACACGTTGTGAATTACGTGCGGTTCTGCCACGTGTAACAAAACCGCAGCGTAATACAGTACCAGCACAGTCCATGAGATCCCAGGGAATCTCATGTCCCCGCCGCGGTATTTTTCGGGACGTAAATTGAGCCGCGGTGCGTATTTTCCAAACTGCAGCTTGTCAATTTATCCCGCGATTCCGCTTGCGAATTCTACAGAAATACGCAGCAAATCCCGCAACATGAAGACGCAGTTATTTACGCTAAAAATCGCACCGAAAAACGCAGCAAAAAAAGCGTTTTTTTCCTGCGAATAGGTCACGTTCTCTATTTTGCGGATCATTTCTACAGCCCGGACACACATCCGTAAATATACGGAATGTCCGTGACCAATAGAATTGATGGGTCCGCAGATTATACGTCATTACGGCTAAAAACTACGGCGGTGTGTAAGGGGCCTCAGATGGTGGGAGAGGGGCTATATAAAGGTGGGAGGTGAGAATGAAGGGGATGTTTTTAGTGTCTCTTCCCTTCCCGGTAATATATATATATGGGGAGTCGCACTGCGGGGCGCAGAGAAGTGGTGAAAAATTAAACTCAACAGATTCAAACTGTCCTATTTCCACATCAAAAGCCGAGAAGCAACTGAGCTCTTCCCAACTCATCTTCAAACGCCGGCGCCCTAGAAAGTTTCCAAATAAGAAAAAAAAAAATTTGCAGAAAAAAAAAAAAAAAAAAAAAAAAAAAATTTTTTTTTTTCATTTTTTTTATTTTTAAAGTCTCTTGTTCCCCCAAGCGCTGTACCCGTTCCTGTAGCTGCTGTCTCTCCTTCTCCTAATTATACCCATGTGTGTCTATTAATCAGCTGGTAAATTATTTACACAGCCAAGTGTTTGCAGCTCCTGCACCAACAGTAGAGGGTTGTAGGGAAGGAGCGCGAGAAGGTCCCCACTGATCCCCCTCCCCTCATCCCTGACTCTTCTTTCCCATCCCCCCTCCCCACCAACAACAACTATCAAACGCTTCCAGGGGAGGAAAAACTTCACAGTGCAAACCTGCAAGGTCAAAAGGGCTGGTGAAGTGAGGGAAGGGGTAGCGGGCATGCTGCGGGCTCCAGACCTTGCTCAGGGCACTAGGAGACGGAAAAACGGGCGGGCATTCTCCGCCCAAAAAATATATCCTGAGCACGTTCCGGAGAAAAGGAGAATTTTCTGCAGGAGCTTTGGGTCTATTCAAACGTCACGGTCAAATTTAATTTTCTACTTTGATTTTTTGGAAAATTGCGGCAAAACACGATTTGACCGCGACGTATAAAGAGTCCCTAAAGTCTACGGGACTAGTCTGCAATCTTCAGCAGGGTTTCACATCCTCACCACGTTCAAGACCTCTACTTTCTGTCAGTGAATGGGAACATTTTTGTTTACCTCCAACATGGAAAGACATATAACTTCTCACAGCTGAAAATTTGTTACAATCGTATCCAGGGTAAACAATCCTCTGAGCTAAACAGCCCGGACTGATAAATTTTACCTGCACTGATACATTGGAACAAACTATCAGAGCAGGAGAGGGATTTGTGCAGCTAATGTGTTTAGTTCAGAGAGGATTACCTAGACTGATACATTGTAACAAACCCTCAGCTGTGAGAAGCATCAAATCTATATGGCTTTTCAGTTTGTGAATGTAAACAAGATTGTTCCTATTCACAAAGAGAAAGCAGAGATCTTGAAAGTAGAGAGGGATTAAAACACAAAGTATTAGAAAGTTGCAGAACTTTTTAGACAATTTATAAAACTGGGAAACCTTTTTACCTCCTAATTTGTAAACTGGATATCAAATTGGGCAGAGGTTTTTACTGTCCGCAACACTTTCGCAATTACGGACTGCTACGGATCCACCTCTATAGCCATCCGCAATTGTGGAAGCATTAATAGACGCTGTGCCGCAATTTCGGACAAAAACAGGACATCTTCTATATTTTGCGATCATTTCTAGGGAACGGACGCACATCCGTAAATATACTGAAAGGTGTCCGCGACCAATAGAAATGAATGGATCCTAATTTGATCCGTAATTACGTATTTGTAATTACTTATGAAAACTACGGTCGTGTGAACGAGGCCTTATACAGCTCCCATTGTACTCAATATTAAATTTGTATGCAGCAAGCTCCCCCTAGTGGTGGCCGCATGCACCCAGAATTTTATGATTTCCCTTTATGAATATGTGAAATGAAGCGGGGGATTTGGGGCTCTGTATCAGAAAAATGCAGCTCAGACCCCTAATAAAAATAAAAAGTACAAAAAAATAAAACGAGCGGTAAACCTTAAGGTAATCCAGACAATCACTGGGGTTTCCAAAAAGGTCAAACAGCCCTGGGTCCTAGAGAAACTGCCGAGATAAAGTGTTAGGTGGTCACATGCTGATCAGTGAGGGTCCGACTGCTTGGACACGCACCGATCATGAGTATGGGGGGGTCCCGTTCCTCTGAATAAATGAGGCCGCAGGTCGAGCATGCATACTGCTTCTCGATTCACTGTCTATGGGACTGCCGAAGATAGCAGAGTGCAGTATGTACATATCTATGTATGTATGTATGTATGGAGGAGTCAGGAGGGATAGCGGTCATCTTATGTGTATGGAGGAGTCAGGAGGGATAGCGGTCATCTTATGTGTATGGAGGAGTCAGGAGGGATAGCGGTCATCTTATGTGTATGGAGGAGTCAGGAGGGATAGCGGTCATCTTATGTGTATGGAGGAGTCAGGAGGGATAGCGGTCATCTTATGTGTATGGAGGAGTCAGGAGGGATAGCGGTCATCTTATGTGTATGGGGGAGTCAGGAGGGATAGCTGTCATCTTATGTGTATGGGGGAGTCAGGAGAGATAGCGGTCATCTTATGTGTATGGAGGAGTCAGGAGGGATAGCGGTCATCTTATGTGTATGGGGGAGTCAGGAGGGATAGCGGTCATGTTATGTGTATGGAGGAGTCAGGAAGGATAGCGGTCATCTTATATGTATGGAGGAGTCAGGAGGGATAGCGGTCATCTTATGTGTATGGGGGAGTCAGGAGGGATAGCGGTCATCTTATGTGTATGGAGGAGTCAGGAGGGATAGCGGTCATCTTATGTGTATGGAGGAGTCAGGAGGGATAGCGGTCATCTTATGTGTATGGGGGAGTCAGGAGGGATAGCGGTCATCTTATGTGTATGGGGGAGTCAGGAGGGATAGCGGTCATCTTATGTGTATGGAGGAGTCAGGAGGGATAGCGGTCATCTTATGTGTATGGAGGAGTCAGGAGGGATAGCGGTCATCTTATGTGTATGGAGGAGTCAGGAGGGATAGCGGTCATCTTATGTGTATGGAGGAGTCAGGAGGGATAGCGGTCATCTTATGTGTATGGAGGAGTCAGGAGGGATAGCGGTCATCTTATGTGTATGGAGGAATCAGGAGGGATAGCGGTCATCTTATGTGTATGGGGGAGTCAGGAGGGATAGCGGTCATCTTATGTGTATGGAGGAGTCAGGAGGGATAGCGGTCATCTTATGTGTATGGAGGAGTCAGGAGGGATAGCGGTCATCTTATGTGTATGGAGGAGTCAGGAGGGATAGCGGTCATCTTATGTGTATGGAGGAGTCAGGAGGGATAGCGGTCATCTTATGTGTATGGAGGAGTCAGGAGGGATAGCGGTCATCTTATGTGTATGGAGGAGTCAGGAGGGATAGCGGTCATCTTATCTGTATGGGGGAGTCAGGAGAGATAGCGGTCATCTTATGTGTATGGAGGAGTCAGGAGGGATAGCGGTCATCTTATGTGTATGGAGGAGTCAGGAGGGATAGCGGTCATCTTATGTATATGGGGGAGTCAGGAGGGATAGCGGTCATCTTATGTGTATGGAGGAGTCAGGAGGGATAGCGGTCATCTTATGTGTATGGGGGAGTCAGGAGGGATAGCGGTCATCTTATGTGTATGGAGGAGTCAGGAGGGATAGCGGTCATCTTATGTGTATGGGGGAGTCAGGAGGGATAGCGGTCATCTTATGTGTATGGGGGAGTCAGGAGGGATAGCGGTCATCTTATGTGTATGGAGGAGTCAGGAGGGATAGCGGTCATCTTATGTGTATGGAGGAGTCAGGAGGGATAGCGGTCATCTTATGTGTATGGGGGAGTCAGGAGGGATAGCGGTCATCTTATGTGTATGGAGGAGTCAGGAGGGATAGCGGTCATCTTATGTGTATGGGGGAGTCAGGAGGGATAGCGGTCATCTTATGTGTATGGGGGAGTCAGGAGGGATAGCGGTCATCTTATGTGTATGGAGGAGTCAGGAGGGATAGCGGTCATCTTATGTGTATGGGGGAGTCAGGAGGGATAGCGGTCATCTTATGTGTATGGGGGAGTCAGGAGGGATAGCGGTCATCTTATGTGTATGGAGGAGTCAGGAGGGATAGCGGTCATCTTATGTGTATGGGGGAGTCAGGAGGGATAGCGGTCATCTTATGTGTATGGGGGAGTCAGGAGGGATAGCGGTCATCTTACGTGAAATTCATTGCAGACACTTCGTAACAAACCTTGCTGTTCGTTCTCTATATACGGCTCTATCAGCACTCCGATTTTGGATTGGTCGGCCACGGCTTCTTTGAGGACTTGACCGCAGGAAACTGTAGATTTAGAGAAATTACGGATTATAATTGTATCACCTACGTGTTGTAGAAATGTCCCTGACCCGTGTCCGGTCTCTGCTTAGGCAATAGAAGTGTTACTAATCAGTCAGTAGGTGGTGGTGAATTCCTGCACTCCGTGTATTAGGCTCTGTTCACATCTGCACGGTGATTTCTGTTTATAACACACAACGCAGCGCCGGATCAGTTGTATTACGGATATCACTGGGGTCCGAATGACCCCATTGACCAATAAGGTCATCCGGAGGGGCTCCAACATTTTGCCAGGAAGAATCTGCCGTCTCTTCCGACGCAGATGTGAGTACGAATAGATTACACGACAGTAAAGCAGATCATAGATGTAACAATATGATAACTATACGGATGGACTGCCTCTTCTATGACTTCCGTGCTAATAATGGACGACTGATCAGATCCAGATAGACTGTAGAGGGTACGGAGCTGCAATACCGGACACAGTCCACCGACAAGAGTGGCGCTGTTTTTGGAAAATAATCTGATCAAACCCCTTTATTTGCAACATATTTTTAGATGTCACATAACACACGACTTACCGTTGATCACGTCATATTTCTGTGCCAGCAATGCAGCTTGGAGACTCCGTCCGCTTCCTGGTGGTCCGTACAGAAGTATGCGCGGCGTGTAAGGGGCCAGAGACCGTGGTTTGCTTAATATGAACGTAAGAACTGGGGAAACAAAAACTGGTCACTGAAAACAAATCTGTCTCTTATTTTCTGCTGAAATGAGATCATGACTGGAAATATCTACATGTAACATTCCTGGTTGTAATTCCAGACACAACCATAGACAAAGATGGCGCTGTTTGAAGAAAAAAACAACAACTCACCTTTGTTTCCAATCTTATACAGCCTCTTTAAAGGGGTATTCCCATCTTTACACATTTATTGCATATCCACAGGACTTGTACTAGCTATGGGACCCTGACTTATTGGGAGAATAGGGGGTCTTGTGACCCCCCTGCAACTGCTGTCTCCATAGAATTTAATGGTGACCAGCCCCCGGATATTTCCTTAACTCCCATAAACTTTAATGGAGATGGAACATCCCCTGGATATGCTATAAACGTGTAAGATGGGACGACACCTTAAGCAAAACATTATATTTCTCTCTCTTACCAGCAGGGGGCACACAAATGTATTAATGCAGCAGCCATACTGTCTGACAGTACGACTCCTAGTAGTAACAGCCACCCTCCCTGGAAGGAGAAAGGGGAGTATGGACCCGTGACACATTGGCCTCTGTGAAGGGCCACTACCCTGTCCACATGGATGGGCGCTCGTGTCGGTGCCCTACTCAACCAGCAACTACTTGCAATGCCCCTATAGGTCTCACTACCCGGTTCTATACTAGTAGGGTGATCCAAGGCCACAGCTGCAGTGACTCTGTGTTGCAGTTTGTGAATGGGCACTTCGGGGGTGCATTTATGAACACCCTCTAATGCTATGCCCACAAGTCATCACCCATAAGTCTGCTGCCAGGTTCATTTTAAAGGGGTTCTCCGGTTTAAAAATCCTATTTTTAAAGACTCTATTAATCAATTCTGAGTTAAAGGAGGACTCGGCACTTCCATGCATTACAAAGACAACCCATTCATTTTAATTGGAACTATGTAATGCTTCATTTCACCTGTGGTGGCGCTGCAGGCACATCTTTTACACCGGTCGACACCCTACAGGGCAATAATCGGCAATAAGTGTTATATGGACGCTCGTCTGCCCGATAATCGTCCTGTGTAAAACCCCCTTTACGGTCACGTTCCCCCACAGATTACAGCTGATCCCTGGGGATCCCAGCAGTGGGCCATCCTGTGATCAGATTTTTTTTTTTTACTAATGACCTATCCACAGGATCGGTCATGGGTATATGATCAGTGGGCGGTCTGACACCGGGACCCCGCACCGATCAGCTGTTCTGGCTGCGACGGACGCTACGCAGAGGTTGGTGCTGGAAGCAGGCGGCTCCGACCACTGTATAGCGGCCATGCTGGAGTACGGCCGCTATACTGTGACTGGAGCCATCAGATTCCGGCACGGACCCCCGGTGCATGGAGGCAGCCGGAACAGCTGATCAATGCGGGGTCCAGGTGTCAGACCGCCCACTGATCATATACCCATGACCGATCCTGTGGATAGGTCATCCGTATAAAAACAGCCCCCAACCCGGACAATACCCTTTAGGCGCCGGACAGCAAATACCTCATCTTGAAGAATTCATGTAAAGGAACTTGGATCGCCCCCACCCATCGTATACCGCTGCCTGGTTTTTCCTAATATCCTCCGATCGGATACAGACAGAAAGCGCTGCTTACAAATGGGGCTAATTTTCGGTAAATAACTAAGTTAATTAGGAGTAATAATCCCCCAGATGAGCTGCTCGACTAATTAACTTGAATAAAGAAGCAATCGGAGGCTCGATATGCCCCAGGAAGATCCACGGAGGATTTCCTAGAATAAACACTCGCTTTTTTTTTTTTTTCGCTTACCCCATCCCTAATTTATTTGCCTCCATTATTAATTGATAATAATTAATATTCAAGCACCCACATCATTATTTACTGATTTGTGCATGAATTCTTTATGAAAGATGATATCAACTTTTAGATGTAATTAAGCGATTTGAAAACTAATTAATCTCCGAGAAAGGGACGCGCCATTCATATTCATTCTCGGGACTGGGGGGCATTGTCTTATGTTCAAGACAAGTTGACGGCGAGAGGTCAAGACGGAACCAACGAAGTAATTAAAAGTGCAAAGAAGAAGAGCGAAAAGGCAAAACGGCGACGAGGACATTTGACCTTCACATCTGTTCTTACAGGACCCTCTGCTACCAAGGCCTATTAGAAGATTTCATAGTAATGTCTGCTACCAGCAGGGGGCGCAGCATTGCATTAATGCAGCAGTTGTACTACCTCACTGTATGGCTGCTGCACTAGTAGCATGTGAGGAAGGCCCCATATAGATGAGCCAGGTATATGGAGGGTTAGTGGACAGCAGATGATCCGGCAGCTTACCCTGTGACAAGACGTCCATACACGGTTGATCTGCGTTGATCTTCTTGTAGATCTTGGGGAACGCTCGCAGAATTCCAGGGATGTTTCTGTGATATTCCAGCAGCCTCTGCCCAGTCTCCTCTTCTGAGGTCTCCGCTGGTTCCACTAAATTCTTTTGCACTTCAAGGTCTTCAGGCCAATCGAATGTTGTGTGGTAGACCTCTGCAAGACACAGGTCACATCGCAATTTCATTCACTGACAGGTATCACCTGTTATATATCGATCGCAAGTCCCTCTTTGGAAGGGACCTCCACTCTGACTAATAAAGGGGTGTCCTGATTGATGGACTTCCTGAATGGCGTATTTGAAGGGGGTGATCAAAGAAAAAGGTCATTCCATAGGCAGTGTACGGCCAAGTGACGGCAATCTGATGCCCGTGAGGAGGGATAAGGGGAGAAATGGGATTTGCGCCGTGTTAAGCGCATGTGAAACTGGCCTAAAGGCCTATTTACGCGGGCCAGTAATTGAGAACATGCGTTCTGAGTAATGCTTGTTCCGACGATTATTGGCCCGTGAAAACAGGGCACGATCAGCAAATGCTCGCATGTCGAATGATCACGTGATTTGTGCAGCCTATAAAGTTCGATCAGCAAATGATCGCATGTCGAATGATCACGTGATTTGTGCAGCCTATAAAGTTCGATCAGCAAATGATCGCATGTCGAATGATCACGTGATTTGTGCAGCCTATAAAGTTCGATAAGCAAATGATCGCATGTCGAATGATCACGTGATTTGTGCAGCCTATAAAGTTCGATCAGCAAATGATCGCATGTCGATCGATCACGTGATTTGTGCAGCCTATAAAGTTCGATCAGCAAATGATCGTAAGTCGACCGATCACGTGATTTGTGCAGCCTATAAAGTTCGATCAGCAAATGATCGTATGTCGACCGATCACGTGACTTGTGCAGCCTATAAAATGATAGTTGTCGGCAGCACATCTCCTCGTGTAAGCAGAGAATGTGCTGCCGACAACGAGGCAAACTGATGGGAACCGAACGATCGTATTCACTGCATGTCCCATACAGAAAGCATCGGCCCGTGTAAAAGGGTCTGTAAACGAGCGCCGATCACCTTCTTGTATGGTCGATCATTAGCAGTAGAAATCTGCCTGTGTAAACCCACCTTAGAGTCTTCATTTACAACTCCAGCCAAGCGCTGAGAAATGGAGACGGACAATCAGACTCCCCATTAACACCACACACAAAAAATATCTGCAAACCGTGGCCGTTGCTACCTCCAGTTGTGGGGTCAATCCTCTTGCCCATATTCCTCTCAATCAGGACAATATCCGGAGCATCTAGGACCACTGCAGGAGAGGACAGAACAGAAGATAAATCCCACAGAATACAGAGCCCCACATGTAACCGTATAGATAGAAATGATCCGACCAGACGACGATCAGTAACCATGATCATAAACGATGGAAATCGATCTGTCATAATAAAAAGCACGGCACTACTTTGGTCTATGGGTGCGTCTGGTAGTCACTTGAATGGAACGGAGCTGCCTTTCCAGAATCAACCCATGGATAACCCCTTTAAGACAAGTTACTATTAGGCTGTGAAACGGTCCTTAAAGGGGTATTCCCATCTCAGACATTTATGGCATATCCACACAGCGGGGCTCCCTGACCCACGTCCTACCTTCTCCATTTTTGGCAGGGCTCCGGCCACTGTCTGACGGGGTGGTCTCGTTTTCCGGAAACGGCAAAGCCCTTTATTCTGCGCTATTTCCAGAACTGGCAAAGTAAAACGGGATAAGCCGTTTCCAGGAAAAATCGATCACCTCGTTAGACAGTGGCCAGAGCCAAACGAGGCAGAAGGTGGAAGAGGGTCAGATTTGGGACCCCATATCCTGTGGATTGTCCTTATGCTGTGGAGTCAGGACCCCTGTTCCTGGGATGGGGTAGGGTCCCCAGCAGTGAAGCCCCCAGAAATCATACATTTATCGCCTGTCCTGGGTAATGTAAGGAGCTGTGTCCTGAGGCTGCTGATACGGACAAGACTCCGCGCCTCATCCTGCAGGTGAAGTTTATGATAATTCAGAACTCACCAATATGATCCGGAGACGTCCCATTCATCTGTAGGAGTAATCCCTGGTCCCTGGTCCGGGGAAACCCTTCAAGGATCCAGCCCTGAAAGCCACAAGTGACAGACGTGAGAAGGCAAAACCAATGACATTACTAAGAAATTTACTTCTATAAATACAACTTTATATTATACACTAAAGGAGGTCAGAAAGACAAACTAACAGGATCACTTCAGGGGAGCCACACAATTCTACTTCATCCACTACGTAACTCAGTCTGTGACCTTCATTGTCTCCAGTTATTTCCTCATATTATAGCACATATAGCCCTGTCCTAACTGATATCATCACTTGGACATCCTGTATTATACTCCAGAGCTGCACTCACTATTCTGCTGGTGGAGTCACTGTGTACATACATTACATTACTTATCCTGTACTGATCCTGAGTTATATCCTGTATCATACTCCAGGGCTGCACTCACTATTCTGCTGGTGGAGTCACTGTGTACATACATTACATTACTTATCCTGTACTGATCCTGAGTTACATCCTGTATTATACTCCAGAGCTGCACTCACTATTCTGCTGGTGGAGTCACTGTGTACATACATTACTTATCCTGTACTGATCCTGAGTTACATCCTGTATTATACTCCAGAGCTGCACTCACTATTCTGCTGGTGGAGTCACTGTGTACATACATTACATATCCTGTACTGATCCTGAGTTACATCCTGTATTATACCCCAGAGCTGCACTCACTATTCTGCTGGTGGAGTCACTGTGTACACACATTACATTACTTATCCTGTACTGATCCTGAGTTACATCCTGTATTATACTCCAGAGCTGCACTCACTATTCTGCTGGTGGAGTCACTGTGTACATACATTACATTACTTATCCTGTACTGATCCTGAGTTACATCCTGTATTATACCCCAGAGCTGTACTCACTATTCTGCTGGTGGAGTCACTGTGTACATACATTACATTACTTATCCTGTACTGATCCTGAGTTACATCCTGTATTATACTCCAGAGCTGTCCTCACTATTCTGCTGGTGGAGTCACTGTGTACATACATTACTTATCCTGTACTGATCCGGAGTTACATCCTGTATTATACTCCAGGGCTGCACTCACTATTCTGCTGGTGGAGTCACTGTGTATATACATTACATTACTTATCCTGTACTGATCCTCAGTTATATCCTGTATTATACTCCAGAGCTGCACTCACTATTCTGCTGGTGGAGTCACTGTCTACATACCTTACATTACTTATCCTGTACTGATCCTGAGTTACATCCTGTATTATACTCCAGAGCTGCACTCACTATTCTGCTGGGGGAGTCACTGTGTATATACATTACATTACTTATCCTGTACTGATCCTGAGTTATATCCTGTATTATACTCCAGAGCTGCACTCACTATTCTGCTGGTGGAGTCACTGTGTACATACATTACATTACTTATCCTGTACTGATCCTGAGTTATATCCTGTATTTTACTCCAGAGCTGCACTCACTATTCTGCTGGTGCAGTCACTGTGTACATACATTACATTACTTATCCAGTACTGATCCTGAGTTACATCCTGTATTATACTCCAGAGCTGCACTCACTATTCTGCTGGTGCAGTCACTGTGTACATACATTACATTACTTATCCAGTACTGATCCTGAGTTACATCCTGTATTATACTCCAGAGCTGCACTCACTATTCTGCTGGTGGAGTCACTGTGTACATACATTACATTACTTATCCAGTACTGATCCTGAGTTACATCCTGTATTATACTCCAGAGCTGCACTCACTATCCTGCTGGTGGAGTCACTGTGTACATACATTACATTACTTATCCTGTACTGATCCTGAGTTACATCCTGTATTATACTCCAGAGCTGCACTCACTATTCTGCTGGTGGAGTCACTGTGTACATACATTACATTACTTATCCTGTACTGATCCTGAGTTATATCCTGTATTTTACTCCAGAGCTGCACTCACTATTCTGCTGGTGCAGTCACTGTGTACATACATTACATTACTTATCCAGTACTGATCCTGAGTTACATCCTGTATTATACTCCAGAGCTGCACTCACTATTCTGCTGGTGGAGTCACTGTGTACATACATTACATTACTTATCCAGTACTGATCCTGAGTTACATCCTGTATTATACTCCAGAGCTGCACTCACTATTCTGCTGGTGGAGTCACTGTGTACATACATTACATTACTTATCCTGTAATAAACTTGCGCCATATAGTTTCTCCCCCTGCGAGAATCTAGCTGTTGCAATACTACTGACTCCCAGCTTGCAGCTGTCAGGGTATTTTCAGAGTTGCAGTTTTGTTACAGCTGGGGAGCCGCAGGTTTTGGGGGGAAAAAAAGCAATAAATCGAATAGAATGCGAATAAAGTAAAGAAACATTTACGTGGGAAGTTGAAGTTAAACTTTTCCAGTTAAAAAAAAAACAACCAATAATCCTGACTTTTCCGGGACAGAGCCACAAGGTTTTTGCTTTACAACAATTATTGAGGAACTTCTCTGCAATTTACTTTAAGGAAACACAACCTGAGGCTTCATGCATATTAAACGGCGTGGCGGCGGCGGCTGCCGGTGATTATTTTTTGTATATTTTAGATATTTCCCGGGGTCTGGAGGTACAGGAGCTCACAAATAAAGAGAAAAATCAATCCTTTAATTAGAATATATTATGTGGCGTCTTGACACATCACAGCGAAGCGTCTTCTCCACCGCCGCGCGCCGCGCTTTGTTCAGAACAGGTTAATTGATATTCTGATGTGCTTCACTCCTCTTGCTGGCGCTGGCTCCATACCCTCAGTGGTTTGGTTCTGTTTCATCCCACATCAAAAAACCGTATGCTGGGGGCACCCTCAGTACAGCTCCAAGCTGGAGGTCTCAACAGCTGCACCGAGCCCGCGATCACAGGAGGGACGCGCCGCTAGCAGATGTCACACATAAAATGAAATCCAGCCTTATAAATATATATATACGGACAGTCATAGGGTTAGAGGCGGCGGGGGAACTGCACAGGAACACAGAAACGCGAGCCAGAGTCAGACCTGACTCACAAACAGACTGCCTTATGTGCTCGCACAGCGGCGGCGGTAATGAGCAGCGCCGAATCGTGTGCTGGCAAGTCGAGCGGCGGACGCAATTAACTCGGAAGCGCCTCTCCTATATGGACGGGTTACGTAGAAAGGGAATTTTTTTTTTTTTTTACGGGAATTTCTGATTTTGATATACGTTGTGCATGAATTCCATATTGATTGCAAGATCTCTACTTGCTGTCAGCGAATGGAAACATTGCCGTTTTCATCTCGGGGCTGATAAACCCGTCCTGATCGCATCTGGTTACGCCAGGTTCGAGTATACAGCGTCGTGAACCCGACTTTTGGGTTAGATGGACATCATCAGGACCCGCCTCTGGATGTTCTTATTTACTGACAGCAAGCAGAGAGTTGAAACAAAGCCTGTTTGAAAGTTACTGGGGATTTACTAGGTGCAAGTCTGGAGGAGCCCTTTAAATGAGCTCAAGATGACTTTTATAGAGGCAGTGCAGCACCTGGGATTCCAGATGAGAGGACTTTCTGGAGTATTGGATGTTTTCAGCATCCAATTAAAATGCAGGACATTTTTGGGAGACGTCACCTTCAGCCCCAAACAATAAATTTTGTCGAGATTGAGTCAATGAATGAAATGTGGAGAGAAAGTGTGTGTGTGGGGGAGGGTCTAGATGGTGATCACTGTGATCGCCAGTCCAGGTCAGGGCACGCCAGTGTGGGGCAGGGTCTAGATGGTGATCACTGTGATCGCCAGTCCAGGTAAGGGAACGCCAAGTGGGGGAGGGTCTAGATGGTGATCACTGTGATCGCCAGGTCAGGGAATGCCAGTGTGGGGGAGGGTCTAGATGGTGATCACTGTGATCGCCAGTCCAGGTCAGGGCACGCCAGTGTGGGGCAGGGTCTAGATGGTGATCACTGTGATCGCCAGTCCAGGTCAGGGAACGCCAAGTGGGGGAGGGTCTAGATGGTGATCACTGTGATCGCCAGTCCAGGTCAGGGCACGCCAGTGTGGGGGTCGCAGGTAGTGGTCAGGGGAGGGACCTAATTTAATTTGGTTGTGGCCTCTGCTGCTTGGGATGTAGATGGTCCTAGTCATAGTCCTGAATGGGACTGCCGTGTACAAGGATTACAGTCTCATTCAAGTCCACATCTCCGATCTAGAACCTGAAGGGTCATGGAGCTTGGTGGAGGGTCGGGGGGGCCCCAGTTCACGGACGACGTCGCAAACGGATGTAAAGTCGCAGCACGTATATCACAGTGTAATAATAACGTATCAGGGTTGGCTGCAGACACCACAGGGTTAACGAGGCCAGTATCCAACAGCGACATATAGAGCCCTGCACTGGAAACCAGAATAAAAAGTGAAGTTCCCCTTTAAGAAGGGAACTTCAGATCGTAGTCGGAGTTGAAAAGTTTGCGAGGACCGCCTAGAGGTCACTTAACGGTTAACACATCGTATAATTCATGTGCGGCAATAAAAGATCCAAGGTAACGACCGCACAGACGTCATTAACTCTCATCATCCACCTGTAGTCCTATTCGTAGAGGAGTCTCGGTGCTCCTTCTCCAGCGGGGGTGGGGTGCGCAGGATCGGATGGTACGAGCCCCTGTAGAGAGACAAGTCATCGGATCTGCCAGCTCAGAGAACAATGGCTGCAATGAGTTGTTTTTTTCGCGCGGCGCCAGGATACCCGGCAGCCGGTAGTTGTGCGCGCCTCGGCACATTTGGCAGAGATTTAACGCTCGGCAGGCAGTCTCCGCGGGCCCGTTGATCAATACAATGCCGAGTCCTCTGAGGCCGCGCTTGACATCTTTAAACCTGGGAGTGTCAGAAAAATGGAGACGTTATTCTGCCCGTTCGCCGTCAGCGCCGGGGAACGGAGCAATTAATGCCACAGTGCGGGGAAATAAAACACGCGCTGCCGGTCCCCGGCCCGCATCTCATTCCCACACACGTCCGCCAGCCGCGTAAATTGGACAAACTGGAAAAAAAAAATGGCGCGTCTTCCCTTCTTTATTCGTCTGTCACTTCGCTGTAACTATAAAGTCGTCCTCGTCTCCCTGGAAATTTGAATGACGTTTTCCGAGACGGAAAAAAAACCGTGATGGTAAACGCACGAATACGGCGGATAAAAATAAGACTATGCAGTGAAGCGGCGCCGTGAGTGACAGCGGATTACGCCTCTCACCGTACACAAACCACGACAGCGCTGCAGGTACACGGAGAGATGTGGTGGCACTTTGGTGACAGGCTGATTTTGCGGCAAAATCTGCGGCGGAATGTCTCGCTACGTCAGAACTTATTTTTGTCACGGGTTCTGCTCCGATTGTGATCGCGCTAAATCCACGCCATTT
Source organism: Rhinoderma darwinii (assembly GCF_050947455.1). Taxonomy (NCBI): domain Eukaryota; kingdom Metazoa; phylum Chordata; class Amphibia; order Anura; family Rhinodermatidae; genus Rhinoderma; species Rhinoderma darwinii. The sequence goes on from NC_134694.1 coordinate 4,643,248, forward strand.
ATTTAAAAAACGTTGAGGTTTACAATGAAAACGTCCTCAGGCCCTGTTCACATGGCGGAATTCGGACGCTTTTTTTTTCCGGCTAATCGGGAAAAAGCGTCCCTCCCGATCATCAGGCGGATTCCGCCCATACCGGGAGGAGGAATATCCAGCCGACAGCAGGAATAATTCCGCGGACGATTTTGCGACGGAACCCACCACGCAAAATCCGTCGTGTGAACTGACCCTTTCTCAATCTTTTCAAGATGTCTGCTTACTGTCAGTGAATAAGAACATCCTCCAAAATCTGAAAACCCACCCTAGTCATGTCCGACCAAAAGAGAGAGCTCTGATACATTGTAACGAATCCTGCACCTGTGTTAGTTGGATATGACCATGACGCGTTTTCAGCCTCAGTGAATGGAAACAATGAATGTTTCCATTCACTGACCCGTTTTAATTAATTTCATAATATATCTGTATAGCAGTTGGAGCTCTGTTTTTCGGACACAGAGCTCCAAATCCTCTGCATAGACATAGAATAAGGCCCTGTTCACATCTGCATTCTGCATTCCATTATTCTCCTCCGTCGGAGTAGAACAACGGAAATGCCGGTAGCGCAGGTTTCGTTAAACAACGGAGACGATCGGCGCCTGACGGAACGGGTTCCTTCGGGGTGTCCATGAATTTACTGGGAACAATAGCTCGGCTGCGCTATTGTTTCCGGCGGAATCTGGGACGGAGTGCCCATTGCAGATGTGAATTAGTCCTTCTGAGCTTCCTGCAGACACCACTAGGGGGAGCTTTAGAGCTTACTGCTTATGGCGCTTAATGTATAAACAGTATGCAGTGAGCTCCCCCTAGTGGTGGCTGCAGGCAGAAAGATTATGATCTTTGATGCTTAATTCTCACGACCGTCATTCTCCGCCTTCGTCTGCAGTTCCGTCATGTTTAACGGGAAGAATGGCGCAGCATACATTGCTAGTCTCATCAAAACAACAGACACCAAGACGGAACCCCAACAGACCCCATTAGAGTCAATGGGGTCCATCAGGGAGTCTGACGGACAATGGCAGCAACCATGACGGCGGTGTGAACAGTGGCTTAGCTCTATGTCTATCAGAAAAAAACGGCGCTCCAACCGCTATAAAGACGATCAGCTCAAATTATTGGTTAGAAAACAACCGGGTATTAAAAAAAAACGCCGGTTCAGTTTAAATTTGGGTAAATCAGGCGGAGAGCCCCTTTAACTTCACAATATGTTATGAGCGACATTTTACCATATAGCTTACGTCCTGGCGTTGGCGGATCGCGCCACATCAATAATAGGCCAGATATTATTATAAGAGACTGAACCATGTCAGGTCTGACGGAGTGGGGGGAGGGGGATGGGGGGCTCGATACACACAAATAATTGACGTGCCGCGGTTTGCATTGCAAGACCCTTAATTCTGCCGTGTAAGTTCAAAGGGAGGAGCTGCATTATTGATTACAGCCGACGCGTTTCGGCGGCGGAGCGCAACTAATCCCTTCCCTCATTTATTTCTTCCTTGTCCGGGCTTTTTAGTTCTGGATCACAACGTGCTGATTACAGGAGATTACCACGTTTAACTGTGTCAGCGCTGGACAGGAGCGGGGGGACGACAACTTCTCGTCAGTCTCCGTCCTTTCTAAAATCCCCCATAACTATATGTCCTGGGGACGTCCATTCTGTTTAGCCGTTTCTTTTGGGAAAGCTGGGTGACCACTATATAGCTGCGCAAAGGAGGTTATTCAGTATTTCCAGCATACTGGATGGTAAAACGGTCACTCAGGGCCCTGGGAAAGCTGGATGACAACTCCTGTGAGAGCCGTGATGATTGCAAGATCGATGGTCTCTCTCGATATTCCTATGAAACAGAAGAACTCGGGAATATGTGGTCAGTATAGTTTCCAGAAGAGATGTCACCCATCTTTCCCAGCCTCCTGAGCGGCAAAACTGCCCAGTTATGTACGGAAACACCCCTCGCTTCTATATCATTACATAACTAGGCGGTCCTGCCATTCAGGGCTCTGGGAAAGTGGAGTAACAACCCCTGTGGGAGTTCATATTTAGGATTTTAAGTTAGATTTGATGGATGAAAAACAACTCCAGGATTTATATTTACTGGAGATTCCGTTTATTTTAAAGGGGAGATGATACGGCAAAGCAGGGCGCATCCGTTGTGCACCTCACCAACGCGTCGGCGCGCTGACGACACACCGTTTCCAATCTTAAAGGGGTTGTCCAGGATTAGAAGGACAGGGCTGCTTTTTTTTCTATGAACAGCGCCACTCCTGTCCCCAGGTTGTATGTGGTATTGCAGCTCAACGTCATTCACTTGAATTGAGCGGCCCAGTTTAACCCGGAATATTGCTCTAGAAAACTTCAGGTTCCGCGGTTGCAGCTCATAAATCTCGGCGCACGCGCTGAGAACCACAGCCGATAAGTCGATGTTGGCATTTCTCTGCTCCGTGTCTGTGCCACCTGCCTCAGGCAATCAACAAAGCTTTCCTTGTTCTGGCTTTGATCTCCCCTGTTCTCCGCCATGAGCATATGCCAGCCTTCACCATCTTCTATGCCGCTAATTAGACTGGCGCTGCGGCTTCTCCCTTCCTATAGACACATCCCAAGGTGCGCCGGCTGCTGGAAAAGCTGAGTGACCGGTATGGCCGCTATTACAGCTGACTCACAAGTTGCCACCCAGCTTTCCCAGACTTCAGAATGACAAATTTGCCACAAAACATTGTTTACCATTCAGGATTCCAGGAAAGCTGGGTGAGAATCCCGTGGGACATTTCTAAGCTTGTATACTGGGCTGGGAGGGAAGCAGATCACACGTATGATGTAAATGTCTCAGCGCTGGGGATACGTGACATGAAGCAGTGATTGTGGGGGAGGGGAGGCGTCTGGATTTCTGCCACTCATCCCATTGAAGAACATTGCAGTCAGCCTCTCCTGAAACGGCTGATAACAGCGAAAATAGATGCAATTCACCTGCCCTACAGTCAGCTTCACCCCAGCCTGAAATAGCTGATAACAGAGAACATTAGCTTGTATTTATTTGTCCTACAGGCAGCCTCACTTTGGCCTGTAATGGCTGATAACAGGGGTTCTGTCTTACAGTCCGCTTCGCTGTGGCCTGATAACAGAGAACATTAGCTTGTATATCTGGCCTACAGTCAGCCTCGATTTGGCCTGAACTGGCTGATAACAGGGAAAATAGATGTAATTTACCTGCCATACGGTCAGCTTTTACCCGGCCTGAAATGGCTGATAACAGAGAACAGTAGCGTGTACATATCTGTTCTACAGTCGGCCTGAAATGGCTGATAACAGGGAACAGTAGCTTGTACATATCTGTTCTACAGTCGGCCTGGAGTTGGCCTGAAATGGCTGATAACAGAGAACAGTAGCTTGTACGTATCTGTTCTACAGTCGGCCTCGGTTTGGCCTGAAATGGCTGATAACAGGGAGCAACATATTGCACTGACCTGCACAGTAACCGGAGAGAAGACGGACTGCAGGTACTTGATTCCTTTTGCGCCGTCCCCTCTCCCGCAGTCGGCGGCAGGCGCTCTACTTACCCGCTTTACACAGTCCACTTCTGACAGTCGCTCTTGGATGAGCCCGGCCCACAATGCATCTGGGATTTCCTATAAAGAGACGAGAAGTACATAAATATATAAATAAAATAGCAGAAGACCAGGAGCAGCAGCAGCCCATCTGCTCTATAGCGGGGGAGGGGGTGCAGGAATCAGGAGAGTCGGGGGTCCCGGGGGGTGGCGTGTGTCAGAGCCCCTCGCTGCTGGAGAGTTAATCTGCGGCTTTGACTAGGTTTCCTTCCAGAGGTGTTTCCTGCTGCTCGCGGGCCGGGTTGGTGTCTAGTTCGCCCCTTTGATGTGTCATGTCAAACCGTACGAGCGTCTACCGGGGGGTCCGCACTAAACAGCGTCCCCCAACCAATCTAACGGAGAGAAAGCCGACTGGCACGGGTCTAATGGCGCCTCACAAGTCACGTCACCTTCACTTGTCACATCAATGCTTTCCCTTATATTAATACATTTAGTTATATTTAAAGGGGTTTTATGTAAACAAAACAAAAAAAATCCTCATTTTCAACATCTCTGCTTGCTACTGGTGAATGCTAAAAATTCTAGTTTACATTCAGAAGATAAAAATCCCTCCTGACCTAGTCCGGCTCACACAGCTGAAGGTTTGTTACAATGTAACAGAGTAGATAAAGGGGTTGTTCCAAGATTAAAAGTTCTCTCCTAACCACAGGACAGGTGATCGGTGGGGGTCCAACCACTGGGGGTCCGATCCTCCGAATGAATGGAGCGGCAAGTGGCGCTTGCGCCCTGCTGCTGCATTCATTCTCTATGGCACTGCCGTAGACCTGGCCCTCCATTTATTCTGAAGAACAGGACCCCGTTCTCGTGATCAGTGGGGGTCCTGGTGGTCGGACCTCCACCGATCAGCAGGTCATCACCTGCCCTTTAGTTAGGAGAGAACTTTTAATCTTCTGACATCCTCTTTAAGTGCTTCACAATGCGGCTCCGCAAGACTTTTTTTGCTTTGCTCCATTAGAATACAGTTATGATCAGGGACTCCGTCTTAAATCCACCTTCAGTCTCAACAAGGGCTCAAACTGCTGCTCTGTTCCTCCCCCATGCTTTACACTGCAGTTTTGCTAGTGCAAATTGGCTCTTGTGTGCAGGGATTTGTCATTGAGGAGGAAGGCCCAGGCAGGTGGAGGAGGAAGGTCCTGGCGGGTGGAGGAGGGCGGTCCTGGCGGGTGGAGGAGGAAGGTCCTGGCGGGTGGAGGAGGAAGGTCCTGGCGGGTGGAGGAGGAAGGTCCTGGCGGGTGGAGGAGGAAGGTCCTGGCGGGTGGAGGAGGAAGGTCCTGGCGGGTGGAGGAGGAAGGTCCTGGCGGGTGGAGGAGGAAGGTCCTGGCGGGTGGAGGAGGAAGGCCCAGGCGGGTGGAGGAGGAAGGCCCAGGCGGGTGGAGGAGGAAGGCCCAGGCGGGTGGAGGAGGAAGGCCCTGGCGGGTGGAGGAGGAAGGCCCTGGCGGGTGGAGGAGGAAGGCCCTGGCGGGTGGAGGAGGAAGGCCCTGGCAGGTGGAGGAGGAAGGCCCTGGCAGGTGGAGGAGGAAGGTCCTGGCAGGTGGAGGAGGAAGGCCCTGGCAGTTGGAGGAGGAAGGTCCTGGCAGGTGGAGGAGGAAGGTCCTGGCGGGTGGAGGAGGAAGGCCCTGGCAGGTGGAGGAGGAAGGCCCTGGCAGGTGGAGGAGGAAGGCCCTGGCAGGTGGAGGAGGAAGGCCCTGGCAGGTGGAGGAGGAAGGCCCTGGCAGGTGGAGGAGGAAGGCCCTGGCAGGTGGAGGAGGAAGGCCCTGGCAGGTGGAGGAGGAAGGTCCTGGCAGGTGGAGGAGGAAGGTCCTGGCAGTTGGAGGAGGAAGGTCCTGGCAGTTGGAGGAGGAAGGTCCTGGCAGTTGGAGGAGGAAGGTCCTGGCAGGTGGAGGAGGAAGGTCCTGGCAGGTGGAGGAGGAAGGTCCTGGCAGGTGGAGGAGGAAGGTCCTGGCAGGTGGAGGAGGAAGGTCCTGGCAGGTGGAGGAGGAAGGTCCTGGCAGGTGGAGGAGGAAGGTCCTGGCAGGTGGAGGAGGAAGGTCCCGGCACGTGAGGAGGAAGGTCCTGACAGGGCAGTACCTAGATATTTAGTATAAAGGAACTCACACTTTGGGGAAAAAAAATCCTAAAAACATTGCAGCGTGCGTGGCTAAAAAAATACTGCTGACTGGTGCGTTTCTGTATCAGCCTTCCCCGGGCCCAATGGGATTCTATATAGACTTCATTCATTCATAAAATAAGCCGAACACACAGAGCCAAGGAATTGACACCATTATTGCGCGCCCTCCGCTCAGGTGGATTAGCGATACTTCTGCGGGCACCGTGACGGCGTACCGCAGGAGATACAGCGCCGGTGACAGCCGGAGGGCCAAATCCCCCACCTAATACCTTTATACAGTAGATAAAGCGGCTTCCTATCTATAAGTGCATGTCATTTCATCCTAATACTGAAGGGTAAAAACTTAACATGCGCCGACTCTGCTGTCATTAACGCCGGCTCGGAAGAAAATGTTCTCATTAAGCGCAATTGAAAAGCGAGCGGCTGATCATCGGAGGATTAACGGGCTCCACATATATACAAATCACCGCCACCCTCCACTGCCGCTAATCCCTTCTGAAGATCTTCAGCAAACCCCCGCAGCTTAACAAAGAGGCTTTCAATGATTTCTGCTAATTACGCTGCTTTTTTTTCCTCTTTCCTAGATGTACCTACTGATGCAATGAACGGCTGATGGGAATGAGGAGCGCCACTGACAGCAAGCGGAGGAGTCGCTCTGAACTGTTTCTATATCCGATTTTTCTTGTCAGCTCCGCCGGCTTATATTCCTGCTGACGATACGTTGTAATATGAGGATGTAGAGGATAAAAGGCAGAGCCATGGATCCCATAATCTACAAGATTTAAAGGGAAACTCTCACCAGAGACAGAGAACATCCCATTAGGCAAAGCGGATCTCCAGGTTCCCCCATATCAAGGCCAATTTTCATCAATCAGGGGTGCAGAAGTAGCAGGTGCACCGGGACCCTGGTATTTGAGTGGGCCCAAAAGCCACTCTGCCCCATGAGAAGACACCAGTATTAGGATTGGTAGGTGGGGGCCCTGCCGGAGTGGGACGTGTGGACTTACCTCCGGCTCCTTTTATCATCTAGTGTGGTCCTGCCCTAAGGTGGTCGGGTTCTGGGATCTAGTTGTCAAATTTCTGAACGATGAGATGGGGTCTCCTGTCCCGCTGTGCCCTAAGCCCTGACCCTGCGGACTCCCGTCGTGCCCATACATTTACTGTGGAGACATTATATTATGCCAAGAAGCTGTTGGCCAAGACTTGGTTGTCCCTACATTTGTAGAATGGCGGTCCCTGGTTGGTGGTACGTTACCCCACGAGAAATGGTTATTCCAACATAGAAACTGTCCTCTCAGATTCACCAAAAGCAACTCTTGCTACGGTCTGCTCCCCCCAACACAGAATCCCGGACACCCCCGATCCATTGATCTGTTCGCTGTTCGGACGTGGCTCCTATTTGCCCGTGTCCGGTTGGCCCTTCTGATTCCTCTGACCCATCGCTGTGTTCTTTGTACGTCGTCTCCACCTCTCAATGCTCTGTATTTTTAAAAAAATGGAGCGGCACCAAGCATGCGCGGCCTCCGCTCCATTCAAGCCCATCCTACCCGACCGTCTTGCGACTGAGGGGAATGGGGCATGGGGTCCCCCCTTCTGTTGATTGGTGGGGATCCCAGCGGTTCAACCCCCAGTGATCTAGCATTTCTCTCCTATCCAGTGTATAGGTGAAAAAGACTGGAATGCCCCTTTAAGTTACACCACTGCTATTAACATATGTTCAATAGGTACCCGATAGTCACTATGTAGGGTACTACCATCCTGCTGCTGAGCTTGTGCTTGTATACAGCAGCCAATCTGAACAAGCAGAGCTGCAGTGTAAAGCATGGGGGAGCAAATAATGAAGCAGAGTGAGTCTCTGGATCTCAGACTCCAATGGACATTGCAGCTAAGCTGGAGCCATTGATCACAGCTTAGTCCTGATGGAGCAGAGCTAAGAAGCGGTTATTACTATAGGAAATATATAGCAGGCCCTGTCCGCATCATGTTTGTCATATACGCTCCAGGCGCTCACCCTAAATGTCTCCATAGGGTAACATTAGCCGGACGGAGGCCAAAAGAGTGTCCTTTTAGCCTCCGCCGAACTGGTATACATCCAAGTTATGGAATAGCGTAGTAGGCTATATAACGGAATCCCGTGGAAACGTCAGTTTTGGCGCGATTTCACCGCACTGTGCGAATATCCCCTCATAGAAACAGAAGTGACCAATAAGCAGTTGCATGTGTTATTGTGGATCATGTATGTATCTGATCTGGGAGGTACCTATAGCTCTGTTCATGCTGAGCCTCCTGGTTCATGAATAGAATTCCAGAACTACAGTGCAGTCTGACACAGTGGGAGTGAAAAAGCAAGAAGAATGCAGCACTGCATGACAACACAGATGTAGATGACCCCTAGGATCCGTGGACAACCTCTATGGGCACGGTAATGACTGTCCGCCTGCTGCATAGCCCGAGAATATTTAAGAGCATCTTATCTTTCCAGGTCATTTTTTATTTAAAGGGACAGGCGCCTTAATACTTAGCTCATGTTACTTAAAGGGGTTGTCCACTACTGAACTGATGACCTACCCACCGGATAGGTCATCAGTATATCATCGGTGCGGGTCCGACACCCGGACCCTGCACCGTTAAGCCGCTCCGGCTGCCGGGCACCGGACGTTACGGCACATAATGCGATGCACGGAGCCGGAAGCAGTTGGCACCGTACATAGCATAGCAGCCGTGCTCCTCTTCACTTGAACAGTACTGCAGCTCGGTTGCTATTCCGTGGCCGGAGCCAACTGCTTCCGGCATGTACGTCTGGTGCTCGGCGGCAGCCGGAGCGGCTTAACGGTGCGGGGTCTGGGTGTCGGACCCCCACAGATCATGTATCTGGTGGATAAGTCATCAGTTGTCCAGTAGTGGACAGCCCCTTTAAGTATATAGGTAAATCATGCCAGCAGCTCTATCTGTGCCACCACGACATTGGGTGGGTGAAGCCGGGGCGGCCGCGGTGGTGTTGGCAGCGCCTCGTTATTGTACATACAAATATTGCTTGGAAACAATGCATCGCTTTCGGCGGCTCTACCTGGTCTTTGCCTTTGTACGGGAGCGCTTCCTCCACCAGCGGGGAGACATCATTTGACAACAACTTCTCCGGAGTAAGATGAGTGGCGTTCAGACGCTGACACAGGAGCTTCGCCTGCAGGGTAGACGAGGAGGAAAGGAGCACAACTTTTGCAAAAGAAAAGACGTTTCAAAGGCCATCTATTTTTTCATGCCAAGCGAACCTCCACCTCCTCCCAGCCTGCGCCTTTAAATAAATGATCTATGAACAAATGTATGTTTAAACACAGCGCTGGCGCAGGAGCGGAGGACACAGGAGGGTTGGAGATTCCAGATCTCACCCCTGGGGGGGTAGAAGAAGATGTTGACTGTAAGGCACAAGTCATTTCTAATGTATAAGTTACCTGTAGAGGGGAAACTGCGGGGGCTTCATCAGCCACCGCTGCCCGCAGAGAACCTTAGATGCTGAGGTTTTATATGCAGCAAGTGTGTAGATGTCACTGCCCTATGTGGCGGCTTCCAGACTATAATAATGTGACATGGTGTGGCCTCGACATGTAAATACTAGTCACTAGAAGGCTCCCTGCACTGTATACTAGTCACTAGAAGGCTCCCTGCACTGTATACCAGTCACTAGAAGGCTCCCTGTACTGTATACCAGTCACTAGAAGGCTCCCTGCATTGTATACCAGTCACTAGAAGGCTCCCTGCACTGTATACCAGTCACTAGAAGGCTCCCTGCACTGTATACCAGTCACTAGAAGGCTCCCTGCATTGTATACAAGTCACTAGAAGGCTCCCTGCATTGTATACTAGTCACTAGAATGCTCCCTGTGCTGTATACTAGTCACTAGAAGGCTCCCTGCGCTGTATACTAGTCACTAGAAGGCTCCCTGCACTGTATACTAGTCACTAGAAGGCTCCCTGCATTGTATACTAGTCACTAGAATGCTCCCTGTGCTGTATACTAGTCACTAGAAGGCTCCCTGCATTGTATACTAGTCACTAGAATGCTCCCTGTGCTGTATACTAGTCACTAGAAGGCTCCCTGCATTGTATACTAGTCACTAGAAGGCTCCCTGCATTGTATACAAGTCACTAGAAGGCTCCCTGCACTGTATAAAAGTCACTAGAAGGCTCCCTGCACTGTATACTAGTCACTAGAAGGCTCCCTGCACTGTATACTAGTCACTAGAAGGCTCCCTGCACTGTATACTAGTCACTAGAAGGCTCCCTGCACTGTATACTAGTCACTAGAAGGCTCCCTGCACTGTATACTAGTCACTAGAAGGCTCCCTGCACTGTATACTAGTCACTAGAAGGCTCCCTGCACTGTATACTACTAGGGAGAATAGTCAGTATCGTGTTTTCTGTATTATAGATTAGTCTGTCTAGTCACTAGATTGCCCCTTGTGCATTGTTTACTGGTCATATGAATACCAGGGGTGTAGCCATAGGAGGAGCAGAGTAGCCCTTGTATCTGGGCCCTGGTGCCGGAGGTCTCAGAGGCCCCTCTGTCCCATAAAAAGACTTTAGTATTAGACATGGTACATGGTGGGTGGGTGGGTTACAGATTTTGCTGGAGTCTCAGGTTACACCTCTGCCAAACACATTGATTGCTGATCACTAGAATGCGGAGGTGTCTGCGGGCCTATAAAATGCTGTATACAATGTATTCCTGTCCCATGAATACTATCTGAATTTGTGTAATGGTCCCTAGAATGAACTCTGCGTTGTATATTGGATACTAAAATTCTCTCTGCATTGTATACCAGCTCCTAGAATGCTATCAGTTACATACTATTAAGTGGAATGCTCTATGCATTGTATACTGGTCACTAGAATGCTCTATGCATTGTATATTGATCACTAGAATGCTCTCTGCATTGTATACTGGTCACTAGAATGCTCTCTGCATTGTATACTGGTCACTAGAATGCTCTCTGCATTGTATACTGGTCACTAGAATGCTCTCTGCATTGTATACTGGTCACTAGAATGCTCTCTGCATTGTATACTGGTCACTAGAATGCTCTCTGCATTGTATACTGGTCACTAGAATGATGTCTGCATTGTATACTGGTCACTAGAATGATGTCTGCATTGTATACTGGTCACTAGAATGCTGTCTGCATTGTATACTGGTCACTAGAATGCTGTCTGCATTGTATACTGGTCACTAGAATGCTGTCTGCATTGTATACTGGTCACTAGAATGCTGTCGGCATTGTATACTGGTCACTAGAATGCTGTCTGCATTGTATACTGGTCACTAGAATGCTGTCTGCATTGTATACTGGTCACTAGAATGCTGTCTGCATTGTATACTGGTCACTAGAATGCTCTCTGCATTGTATACTGGTCACTAGAATGCTCTCTACATTGTATACTGGTAACTAGAATGATGTCTGCATTGTATACTGGTCAATAGAATGTCTGCATTGTATACTGGTCACTAGAATGCACTCTACATTGTATACTGGTCACTAGAATGCTCTCTACATTGTATACTGGTAACTAGAATGATGTCTGCATTGTATACTGGTCAATAGAATGTCTGCATTGTATACTGGTCACTAGAATGATGTCTGCATTGTATACTGGTCACTAGAATGATGTCTGCATTGTATACTGGTCACTAGAATGCTCTCTGCATTGTATACTGGTCACTAGAATGCTCTCTGCATTGTATACTGGTCACTAGAATGCTCTCTGAATTGTATACTGATCACTAGAATGATGTCTGCATTGTATACTGTTCACTAGAATGCTGTCGGCATTGTATACTGGTCACTAGAATGATGTCTGCATTGTATACTGGTCACTAGAATGATGTCTGCATTGTATACTGGTCACTAGAATGCTGTCTGCATTGTATACTGGTCACTAGAATGCTGTCTGCATTGTATACTGGTCACTAGAATGCTGTCTGCATTGTATACTGGTCACTAGAATGCTGTCTGCATTGTATACTGGTCACTAGAATGCTGTCTGCATTGTATACTGGTCACTAGAATGCTGTCTGCATTGTATACTGGTCACTAGAATGCTCTCTGAATTGTATACTGATCACTAGAATGATGTCTGCATTGTATACTGTTCACTAGAATGCTGTCGGCATTGTATACTGGTCACTAGAATGATGTCTGCATTGTATACTGGTCACTAGAATGATGTCTGCATTGTATACTGGTCACTAGAATGCTCTCTACATTGTGTACTGGTCACTAGAATGCTCTCTACATTGTATACTGGTAACTAGAATGATGTCTGCATTGTATACTGGTCACTAGAATGTCTGCATTGTATACTGGTCACTAAAATGATGTCTGCATTGTATACTGGTCACTAGAATGCACTCTACATTGTATACTGGTCACTAGAATGCTCTACATTGTATACTGGCAACTAGAATGATGTCTGCATTGTATACTGGTCAATAGAATGTCTGCATTGTATACTAGTCACTAAAATGATGTCTGCATTGTATACTGGTCACTAAAATGCTCTCTACATTGTATACTGGTCACTAGAATGCTCTCTACATTGTATACTGGTCACTAGTATGTCTGCATTGTATACTGGTCACTAGAATGCACTCTACATTGTATACTGGTCACTAGAATGCTCTCTACATTGTATACTGGTAACTAGAATGATGTCTGCATTGTATACTGGTCAATAGAATGTCTGCATTGTATACTGGTCACTAGAATGATGTCTGCATTGTATACTGGTCACTAGAATGCTCTCTACATTGTATACTGGTCACTAGAATGCTCTCTACATTGTATACTGGTAACTAGAATGATGTCTGCATTGTATACTGGTCAATAGAATGTCTGCATTGTATACTGGTCACTAGAATGATGTCTGCATTGTATACTGGTCACTAGAATGCTCTCTACATTGTATACTGGTCACTAGAATGCTCTCTACATTGTATACTGGTAACTAGAATGATGTCTGCATTGTATACTGGTCACTAGAATGATCTCTGCGTTGTATACTGGTCACTAGAATGATGTCTGCATTGTATACTGGTCACTAGAATGATGTCTGAATTGTATACTGGTCACTAGAATGATGTCTGCATTGTATACTGGTCAATAGAATGATGTCTGCATTGTATACTGGTCACTTCGTTTCTTTAAATCCATATTTTTATTTATCTGTGCATACATACCATGGTGTTTTTTCCTGATGCAGGGGGGCCCAAAATAACAATCCGCGGCACTGTGGGCAACAAATAAAAGGAATTGTAATAAGAATCAGACAATAATATCTGCACAATATGATCGTGTCAGTCATACCGCTCTCTGATGCCTGTCACACAAAGGTTATATTATTATACTCTCAATCTCATATAAAGTAGTCACGGCCCCGCCCAGTTATCAGCTTCTCTGTAGAGTAATAATCTGTACCGTTTAAAGGGAACCTGTCGCCATCAATATAGAAGCTCAGAAATCATGCAGCAGACGCCGTATTTTATGCATGACCTTCGATTATTTTTTTTTGTGTGTAAATTAGACTATGTTCACACTGCGGGACTGAACGTATGCAACTGTATGCCTATCCCGGGCAGATGTATGCCAACAGAGCACTTTGGCCAATGATAGCCTACGGGCACGTTAGACACAATAACTCGTGCAAATTTTTAGGTGTTTCCGCTGAACCTAGCCTAAGTAGGCGTGGGAAAATAGGTGTCATGGAGAGAACTGTTACAATGTAGAAACCATACTGTTACCGCCAGCACAGCCAATAGATTTGTCTTTATTTCTTTGTTTTTTTTCTTTTCCATTTTATGTTTTTTTTGAGTGGCTTTTAGGGCCACGGCTGCAAATACCTCCGCGTTTTCGTTCACTTACAGTCATCAGGATCCTACAAAAAACATTCAAAACGGTTTACTCGTCCCCGAAAACGTAGAAGCTGAAGAATTCCAGAGGGAAATAAAATATTGCCAAGTTTCTCAAACTCCCAAAATACTTTTACCGGATCGTGACATAAAAGGGAATTTCAGGCTTTTAAAAAAACGTGATGGCGCCGCTTACACCCGATTGGCCGGAATTTATTTTCTATTTTTGTTTATTTTTTTATAAGACGTCGCCTCCTCTTCCTTATTAAACTCTCGGTTTCTTAACCCCCGACTCGGCGCACCTTGAAATTCCGACTGTGCGCGCCGGAATAATTCATTACCGTAGCCATGAAAGAGTGCTCTGTTGCCAAGATTAATCAACTTCTGCAAAGAAACATCAAAGCAAATCGTGAAACCTTTCCATCCCCGGATCCTTTTGAGGTTTTAACGAGGAAAGTGATTTAAAATTCACAAGAAAACCCTCGAGGTATCGGATCTTTTATGCACAGCGTTTTTGGACAAACGTTTGATAAAAAAAAGGAAACGCTCCATTATCTGCTGCGAGTGGCGCTTTATATTGCCCCCGGCTACTGTAAATGTTCGGTTTGTACTAAATCTATATATATATTTTATCTCGTCTTATTGGATGGAGTTGAATGAGGCCGCGGACCCGTCTGATGAATCCCAGTGACTGCGCAAAGACGATTAGCGGGTCTATAAATGGCGCTGTAACGTCCAACCTCGCGCGTCGTCGCTGTAAAGGCGGAGGTCACTCGGCAGCCATGTTGGATTGTTAAGCGCCTCAGATAGATAAAGAAGTCTGCGCAAAGATTGTCACCCCTTTATATATTCCAGGTCATCTTTTCATGAATATCACCTCCATCTGCTGGTTTCCTGTTTACAAAGTGTATCTAAGCCTATCAGGTGTGATACTGTCTGCTGAGCTGTGTATCTAATCCTATCATGTGTGATACTGTCTGCTGAGCTGTGTATCTAATCCTATCATGTGTGATACTGTCTGCTGAGCTGTGTATCTAATCCTATCATGTGTGATACTGTCTGCTGAGTTCTGTAGCTAATCCTATCGTGTGATACTGTCTGCTGAGCTCTGTATCTAATCCTATCATGTGTGATACTGTCTGCTGAGCTCTGTATCTAATCCTATCATGTGTGATACTGTCTGCTGAGCTGTGTATCTAAGCCTATTATGGGTGATACTGTCTACTGAGCTGTGTATCTAATCCGATCATGTGTGATACAGTCTGCTGAGCTGCTGTATCTAATCCCATCATGTATGATACTGTCTGCTGAGCTGTGTATCTAAGCCTATTATGGGTGATACGGTCTACTGAGCTGTGTATCTAATCCTATCATGTGTGATACGGTCTGCTGAGCTGCTGTATCTAATCCTATCATGTGTGATACGGTCTGCTGAGCTGCTGTATCTAATCCCATTATGTGTGATACTGTCTGCTGAGCCTCTGTATCTAAGCCTATCAGGTGTGATACTGTCTGCTGAGCTGCTGTATCTAATCCAATCATGTGTGATACTGTCTGCTGAACCTCTGTATCTAAGCCTATCAGGTGTGATACGGTCTGCTGAGCTGTGTATCTAATCCTATTGTGTGTAATACTGTCTGCTGAGCTGTGTATCTAAGCCTATCATGTGTGATACGGTCTGCTGAGCTGTGTATCTAATCCTATCATGTGTGATACTGTCTGCTGAGCTGCTGTATCTAATCCTATCATGTGTGATACTGTCTGCTGAGCTGTGTATCTAATCCTATCATGTGTGATACTGTCTGCTGAGCTGTGTATCTAATCCTTTCACGTGAAGCGGTCATGGGTCTAGTTTACACGGCGGATCTTGTGCGGCGGGTCCCGGCAGAAAATTTGCAGTGGAACTACTCCTGCTGACGGTGGGTAGTTTCCTCCGTCCCATTGACATCAATGGGAGGTTCAGGAGGAGTTCGCCTGAAGTTCTAGCAGGGCGCTGAAATAATCAGAAAAACAAGCGTCCGGCCATTGAAATTAATGGGAGGCAAAATTTTGCGGCAGAATCCACCACAAAATTCCTCCATGTGAACATAGCCTTAGAAAACCCCTCATGTTATTGGATTATTATTAGAATATTATTTTGGATGAGGTTTCGTTACATTTTTGGGATGGGGGTAAATAATTGATGTTCCCTTTATTAATGATTCCCTCTATTATTTACATTGCGCTTTATTTCCTTTTTGTCATAATTTTTCAGAAAATAACACGGATCTTCCCGCGGGACTCCCGGTAATACATATGCAGATGTGCGGCGCGGCGTGTCGCGGGTGGAGGAACGGCGCATTGTTTACAGCTAATTAGACCTAATATTTCCTGCAGGTTTTCTTTTATTTCGTTATTAATTTGCATGCGTTCACTGGGAAGGGTCTCAGGATGGATTTCAGGGGCTCCGGACTCGGAGGGAATTATACGGCTTATTTATGCACAAAAACTCCATGTATAAGTGGAGGGGATGGTTCCAAAGTTTTGAGCTGCTGACAGGTTTCCTTCTCTGTGATATCCAGCGAGTGGCGACCATTAATGCAGGAGAGGTAAAGATTGTGTCTTCCCTGCATCTCCCTCAATAACACAATCAATCACATTCTCCTGCTGCTTCTTAGGCAGAATACAGGCTGCCATAAACAGCAGCAGTATTAGAGGGGAGCGCTAGTTGGCCACAGCCCTGCCATGGTATTAGAAGGGTCGGCTTCTGAAAGGGAGGAGAGGGGGCGCCAGGCAGGAGAGGGGGCGCCGGGCAGGAGAGGGGGCGCCGGGCAGGAGAGGGGGCGCCGGGCAGGAGAGGGGGCGCCGGGCAGGAGAGGGGGCGCCGGGCAGGAGAGGGGGGCGCCAGGCAGGAGAGGGGGCGCCGGGCAGGAGAGGGGGGCGCCGGGCAGGAGAGGGGGGCGCCAGGCAGGAGAGGGGGCGCCAGGCAGGAGAGGGGGCGCCAGGCGGGAGAGGGGGCGCCAGGCGGGAGAGGAGCAGCTTCACTCCTGATAAAAAACCATCATTACCCGGCTTATAACACCAAGAAATGTTCGGGGAGCGCACGGCATTAAACATGGATATCTCCAAACATCTGCTCCCCTCCCCCGCTCACATTCTATCTGCTGTGATTTACAATGACTGGAGGACGGGGACGTCTGAAGGACCCCAATAGATGATGAGAACGGTCTATAGTTTAATCTAATCTTTTGACTTCACCCAGTCAGCGGCTCCATATCACACTGCGATTGTTTTTCTTACGTTTGGGTCACTTTTGCTTGTATACAATAATATATAATATAATGAGAGGGAGCACATACTAGCTCTGCCCTCCCCACCCGTCTCCGCTCTGCCTTCCCGTCATTCCCACCCGTCTCCGCTCTGCCCTCCCGTCATTCCCACCCGTCTCCGCTCTGCCTTCCCGTCATTCCCACCCGTCTCCGCTCTGCCCTCCCATCATTCCCACCCGTCTCCGCTCTGCCCTCCCATCATTCCCACCCGTCTCCGCTCCGCTCTGCCCTCCCATCATTCCCACCCATCTCCGATCCGCTCTGCCCTCCCATTATTTCCATCCATCTCTGCTCTCCCATCATTCCCACCCGTCTCCGCTCCGCCCTCCCATCATTCCCACCCGTCTCCGCTCCGCTCTGCCCTCCCATCATTCCCACTCATCTCCGATCCGCTCTGCCCTCCCATCATTCACACCAGTCTCCGCTCTGCCCTCCCATCATTCCCACCCATCTCCGATCCGCTCTGCCCTCCCATCACTCCCACGCGTCTCCGCTCTGCCCTCCCATCATTCCCACCCGTCTCCGCTCTGCCCTCCCATCATTCCCACCCGTCTCCGCTCTGCCCTCCCATCATTCCCACCCGTCTCCGCTCCGCTCTGCCCTCCCATCATTCCCACCCGTCTCCGCTCTGCCCTCCCATCATTCCCACCCGTCTCCGCTCCGCTCTGCCCTCCCATCATTCCCACCCGTCTCCGCTCTGCCCTCCCATCATTCCCACCCGTCTCCGCTCTGCCCTCCCATCATTCCCACCCGTCTCCGCTCTGCCCTCCCATCATTCCCACCCGTCTCCGCTCTGCCCTCCCATCATTCCCACCCGTCTCCGCTCTGCCCTCCCATCATTCCCACCCGTCTCCGCTCTGCCCTCCCATCATTCCCACCCGTCTCCGCTCTGCCCTCCCATCATTCCCACCCGTCTCCGCTCTGCCCTCCCATCATTCCCACCCGTCTCCGCTCTGCCCTCCCATCATTCCCACCCGTCTCCGCTCTGCCCTCCCATCATTCCCACCCGTCTCCGCTCTGCCCTCCCATCATTCCCACCCGTCTCCGCTCTGCCCTCCCATCATTCCCACCCGTCTCCGCTCTGCCCTCCCATCATTCCCACCCGTCTCCGCTCTGCCCTCCCATCATTCCCACCCGTCTCCGCTCTGCCCTCCCATCATTCCCACCCGTCTCCGCTCTGCCCTCCCATCATTCCCACCCGTCTCCGCTCTGCCCTCCCATCATTCCCACCTTTTTCCTATCTGCCCTTTCGTCAGTCCCACCCATCTCTACTCTGCCCTTCCTCCTTCCCATCCACCACCGCGCTGCCCTTCCATCATTCCCACCCTACCTTCTTTCCACCAACCTCTGATTATCCTTCTCATCCATCTCCGCTCTGCCCTTCCTCCTTCCCATCCATCTTTACTCTGTCCTTCCATTTCCCTGATGTTGTATGTAGCATTATTGGCTCTGCGGGGCCCCCCAGGTATAAGGCCTCAGCTGCACCTGCTACCTGTGCGCCCCTACAGCTACGCCGCTGCTTCCAGGTAAAGGCCGATTCTTCCATTGCCGGGTATATAGACATATATATATTACTTTAGTGACCCTTTAGCATATCAGGTTATACATCCGATTCACCGAGAAGAATAAAAACGACATTTCTTTGTGGGCTTGAGGTTTTCTCCCGGCTCGGTCAGTTTAGGAAGTCTTTATATCGGAGAACGCGGCGAGTCTCTGCGGTGATTATTTACCGGGTGGAGACGATCGTTCTTTATATATCATTCAACGCTCGTCTTATCGACAGAGGCTCCGGAGGGGATGATGAAAAGTGTAAAAGCTCCGATTTCTTTCCACAAAAACTCTAAAGTCAGAACACGTCTTCCCTCTGTCAGGAGTCCTTATACCGGGATAGAAATAGATTACCGCGAAAGACGATGCTCAGTCGCCGGGAGTGGATAACGTCTACAGCGCTGGACTTGGCGACTCCGTCAGTCCCCAAAAAATTGAATGGATTAAAAAAAAATATAATAATAAATTTAACCCCTTAGTGACCAGCCTATTTTAGGCCTTAATGACCAAGCTAGTTTTTTCAGTTTTTCTATAGTCTAGCCTAAGGCCCCTTAGCTTCAAGCGAACACCTGGCCGCTGTGTTTTGCCGCAAAAAAGGCGCAGTTTTTCCGAATAATGCTGCGGGTGAAGCCATAACCTTAAAGGGTTTGTTTTTTTCCGACGATCCACGATTAGGTATGGAATGAATGTCTGATGGGGGGGGGGGGGGGTCCGAGCGCTGGGACCGCAGGGGCCTAGAACGAAGGACAGTGTAAATGGTGTTTACGGAGCTGCGGCCGCAGGCGCTGTTGCGTTTATATCCATCCAGTGCGTCCACAGACGAAAGTGCATATACAGGATCCTATGGACGGCGCTAACAACATACACATCATCGCTGCTGCTGCTACAACGCCATCCGCAGGCCTTACCCTCATCGTTATCTTTGTGTAAGTGATCAATCAGGTACTGGACCGGGTCTTCTGGTCTGTCCATGAGCAGATTGTGCACCATTTTCTAATAAAAAACAAACAATAAGACATATGATGAGCTCCCATCTTACATGCTGTGGAACTACAACTCCCAGCACTCAATGTGTGTCGTGGCATGGAATTTGGCAGCCTAAAGCATGCTGGAACCTGTAGTTCATGGGATGGACGCGTCACGTGATCGCGCTCCAGAGGGCGTTCAGGGCATGCTGAGACTTGTAGTTCTACAGCAGCTAGTAAGAAAAGATGTTACAAATCAGCTGGGAGAACGGAGGGCGTCATGGACAGGACGTTCGTAAAATACACTTACAGGGCCTGCTGAGACTTGTAGTTCCACAAGAGCAGACACTAACCTGGATTATATTAAAGATGTCATGCTCCTCGGCATACACGGACATTTGCGGGGGGATCCTCAAGGGCTTCGATGTGGCGTCCATCTCCGGTTTTTCACGTCTCAAATCTACCGATCTTTAGGCCAAAATCCCCGGCCAGGTAGCAGCAGAGCTCTCCTTAGCAACGAAGTGAGCGCCGCGGTGTCCTAGCAACCAGCGTCAACAAGAACTCCGTGCGTCATCACTCAGCGACCAGACCCGGCGTGCGCTTTCGCTACGCATGCGCAGTGCGCTCAGTGGGCAAGTGAATGAAAAGCTCAGTCTTAGGGTATGTGCACACACACTAATTACGTCCGTAATTGACGGACGTATTTCGGCCGCAAGTCCCGGACCGAACACAGTGCAGGGAGCCGGGCTCCTAGCATCATAGTTATGTACGATGCTAGGAGTCCCTGCCTCTCCGTGGAACTACTGTCCCGTACTGAAAACATGATTACAGTACGGGACAGTTGTCCTGCAGCGAGGCAGGGACTCCTAGCATCGTATATAACTATGATGCTAGGAGCCCGGCTCCCTGCACTGGGTTCGGTCCGGGACTTGCGGCCGAAATACGTCCGTCAATTACGGACGTAATTAGTGTGTGTGCACATACCCTTCACACGTAGTCAACCAAAACGTCTGAAAATCCAGAGCTGTTTTCAAGGGAAAACAGACCCTGCTTTTCAGGGTATGTTCACACGGCCTATTTACGGACGTAAATCGGGCGTTTTTGCCCCGAATTACGCCCGAAAATAGCGCCTCAATAGCGCTGACAAACATCTGCCCATTGAAAGCAATGGGCAGACGTTTGTCTGTTCACACGAGGCGTATATTTACGCGCCGCTGTCAAATGACGGCGCGTAAATAGACGCCCGCGTCAAAGAAGTGACCTGTCACTTCTTTGGCCGTAATTGGAGCCGCTATTCATTGACTCCAATGAATAGCAGCGCTAATTACGGCCGTAATTGACGCGGCGTTCAAGCGCCTGCACATGGCGGTACGGCTGAAATTACGGGGATGTTTTCAGGCTGAAACATCCCCGTAATTTCAGCCGTTACGGACCCCCGCCGTGTGAACATACCCTCAGACGTTTTTTTACCAACTCGCATTTTTCGCGGCGTTTTTCGCGCCGTTTTCGCGGCGTTTTTTACGTCCGTTTTTGGAGCTGTTTTCATTGGAGTCTATGAGAAAACAGCTCCAAAAACGTCTGAAAGAAGTGTCCTGCACTTCTTTTGACGAGGCTGTATTTTTACGCGTCGTCGTTTGACAGCTGTCAAACGACGACGCGTAAATAACAGGTCGTCTGCACAGTACGTCGGCAAACCCATTCAAATGAATGGGCAGATGTTTGCCGACGTATTGGAGCCGTATTTTCAGACGTAAAACGAGGCATAATACGCCTCGTATACGTCTGAAATTTGGCCGTGTGAACATACCCTTATTCTTACAGGGAACTTACAGTAAAGTTGCGTCTCCCCTCGTACGCGGAGGGGGTTGGGGGCTCCACTAAATCCTCATTATTTGGAAATGTAGGGTCCTCTGTTAATTATGGGGACGCAATAGAGATGATTTTTGGCTTAAAGGGGTACTCCACCATTAACTGCTTCCAGGCGTATCCTCCATTGTACTGTGCAGCACTGCTCCTCCATCATACACCACTGGCCATGCGGACCCTTCCTACTTTTAAGAGACGAAATAAAGCAGCAAATGTTTTATATATATAATCCTCACCCTCAAATAGTGACCACAGAACAGAGCCAGCTACAATGTCCTCATAATAGAGCCCCAGCTATCCCCCATATCAGAAGCAGCCCCAGCGCCCTTATACCGGTGACAGCGCCCAGCGCCCTCATACCGGTGACAGCGCCCAGCGCCCTCATACCGGTGACATGGCCCAGCGCCCTCATACCGGTGACATGGCCCAGCGCCCTCATACCGGTGACAGAACCCAGCGCCCTCATACCGGCGACAGCGCCCTCATGCCGGCGACAGCGCCCTCATGCCGGCGACAGCGCCCTCATACCGGTGACAGCGCCCAGCGCCCTCATACCGGTGACAGCGCCCAGCGCCCTCATACCGGTGACAGCGCCCAGCGCCCTCATACCGATGACATGGCCCAGCGCCCTCATACCGATGACATGGCCCAGCACCCTCATACCGGCGACAGCGCCCTCATACCGGCGACAGCGCCCTCATACCGGCGACAGCGCCCTCATACCGGCGACAGCGCCCTCATACCGGCGACAGCGCCCTCATACCGGCGACAGTCCCCAGCGCCCTCATACCGGCGACAGCACCCTCATACCGGTGACAGCCCCCAGCGCCCTCATACCGGCGACAGCGCCCTCATACCGGCGACAGCGCCCTCATACCGGCGACAGCGCCCTCATACCGGCGACAGCGCCCTCATACCGGCGACAGCGCCCTCATACCGGTGACAGCCCCCAGCCCCAGCGCCCTCATACCGGTGACAGCGCCCTCATACCGGTGACAGCGCCCTCATACCGGTGACAGCGCCCTCATACCGGTGACAGCGCCCTCATACCGGTGACAGCCCCAGCGCCTTCATACCGGTGACAGCCCCAGCGTCCTCATACCGGTGACAGCCCCAGCGTCCTCATACCGGTGACAGCCCCAGCGTCCTCATACCGGTGACAGCCCCAGCTGTCCTCATACCGGTGACAGCCCCAGCGTCCTCATACCGGTGACAGCCCCAGCGTCCTCATACCGGTGACAGCCCCAGCGTCCTCATACCGGTGACAGCCCCAGCGTCCTCATACCGGTGACAGCCCCAGCTGTCCTCATACCGGTGACAGCCCCAGCTGTCCTCATACCGGCGACAGCGCCCTCATACCGGCGACAGCGCCCTCATACCGGCGACAGCGCCCTCATACCGGCGACAGCGCCCTCATACCGGCGACAGCGCCCTCATACCGGCGACAGCCCCCTCATACCGGCGACAGCCCCCTCATACCGGCGACAGCCCCCTCATACCGGCGACAGCCCCCTCATACCGGCGACAGCCCCCTCATACCGGCGACAGCCCCAGCGTCCTCATACCGGCGACAGCCCCAGCTGTCCTCATACCGGCGACAGCCCCAGCTGTCCTCATACCGGCGACAGCGCCCTCATACCGGCGACAGCGCCCTCATACCGGCGACAGCGCCCTCATACCGGCGACAGCGCCCTCATACCGGCGACAGCGCCCTCATACCGGCGACAGCGCCCTCATACCGGCGACAGCGCCCTCATACCGGCGACAGCGCCCTCATACCGGCGACAGCCCCCAGCGCCCTCATACCGCTGACAGCCCCCAGCGCCCTCATACCGCTGACAGCCCCCAGCGCCCTCATACCGGTGACAGCCCCCAGCGCCCTCATACCGGTGACAGCCCCAGCGCCCTCATACCGGTGACAGCGCCCTCATACCGGTGACAGCGCCCTCATACCGGTGACAGCGCCCTCATACCGGTGACAGCGCCCTCATACCGGTGACAGCGCCCTCATACCGGTGACAGCCCCAGCGCCTTCATACCGGTGACAGCCCCAGCGCCTTCATACCGGTGACAGCCCCAGCGCCCTCATACCGGTGACAGCCCCAGCGCCCTCATACCGGTGACAGCCCCAGCGCCTTCATACCGGTGACAGCCCCAGCGTCCCTCATACCGGTGACAGCCCCAGCGTCCTCATACCGGTGACAGCCCCAGCGTCCTCATACCGGTGACAGCCCCAGCGTCCTCATACCGGTGACAGC
Source organism: Rhinoderma darwinii (assembly GCF_050947455.1). Taxonomy (NCBI): domain Eukaryota; kingdom Metazoa; phylum Chordata; class Amphibia; order Anura; family Rhinodermatidae; genus Rhinoderma; species Rhinoderma darwinii. The sequence goes on from NC_134694.1 coordinate 4,666,833, forward strand.
CCCAGCGTCCTCATACCGGTGGCAGCCCCAGCGTCCTCATACCGGTGACAGCCCCAGCGTCCTCATACCGGTGACAGCCCCAGCGTCCTCATACCGGTGACAGCCCCAGCGTCCTCATACCGGTGACAGCCCCAGCGTCCTCATACCGGTGACAGCCCCAGCGTCCTCATACCGGTGACAGCCCCAGCGTCCTCATACCAGCGACAGCCCCAGCTGTCCTCATACCAGCGACAGCCCCAGCTGTCCTCATACCAGCGACAGCCCCAGCGTCCTCATACCAGCGACAGCCCCAGCGTCCTCATACCAGCGACAGCCCCAGCGTCCTCATACCAGCGACAGCCCCAGCGTCCTCATACCAGCGACAGCCCCAGCGTCCTCATACCAGCGACAGCCCCAGCGTCCTCATACCAGCGACAGCCCCAGCGTCCTCATACCAGCGACAGCCCCAGCGTCCTCATACCAGCGACAGCCCCAGCGTCCTCATACCAGCGACAGCCCCAGCGTCCTCATACCAGCGACAGCCCCAGCGTCCTCATACCAGCGACAGCCCCAGCGTCCTCATACCAGCGACAGCCCCAGCGTCCTCATACCAGCGACAGCCCCAGCGTCCTCATACCAGCGACAGCCCCAGCGTCCTCATACCAGCGACAGCCCCAGCGTCCTCATACCAGCGACAGCCCCAGCGTCCTCATACCAGCGACAGCCCCAGCGTCCTCATACCAGCGACAGCCCCAGCGTCCTCATACCAGCGACAGCCCCAGCGTCCTCATACCAGCGACAGCCCCAGCGTCCTCATACCAGCGACAGACCCAGCGTCCTCATACCAGCGACAGCCCCAGCTGTCCTCATACCAGTGACAGCCCCAGCTGTCCTCATACCAGTGACAGCCCCAGCTGTCCTCATACCAGTGACAGCCCCAGCTGTCCTCATACCAGTGACAGCCCCAGCATTCCCAGAACAGTGCCAGCAGGTGCCCCATAACAGTGCCAGAAGGTGCCCCATAACAGTGCCAGAAGGTGCCCCATAACAGTGCCAGAAGGTGCCCCATAACAGTGCCAGAAGGTGCCCCATAACAGTGCCAGAAGGTGCCCCATAACAGTGCCAGAAGGTGCCCCATAACAGTGCCATCCACAGCGTCCTCATAAAACCAGCGCCAGCTTATACTTGCAATCCCTGGCACAATAAGATGTTGTCATGATTATTATTCCTTCTATTTTGGAAATGTCGCAACTCCCACAAACTGCAGAAAAGTTGCAGTTAAACGGCGGACGCACGGGGGGGAATTGAAGCGCTTTATGGCAGTTTTCTAGTTTTTTAGACTGGTCTATTTTCACGCCACCTCTGACTCTTTAGTGGGTTGGGCAGCCCGATAAATGGACTATAATTTATGCCAAAAAAACTGGCATAAATTATAGCGCAACTCTAATCGCTCTCATGGCTGGAAAATATGTCGGACGGGCGGCCAGAGACGCGCCTAATTTATTAAGAGGCGTGTTTTCTAAAACATTGTTTACATTAAGATTGGCGTGTAAAGGACCGGTCTTCATAAACCGCCCCTACTGATGGCGCACACACCGTACATATTACTGAGCCTGTGCCATCCAGCCTAAGCAGTAGAATCCGTGTTGGGTGGAGAAGACAGATGCCAGGCTGGAGCTACACAGCACCCCCTGTCCTACAGCAGCGGGCGGAGGACTCACGGAACTTCTACTTGGGATCATTTCTTTGAACTTATAGGTTGCACTTCCCCTTTAAATCCCTGCTGTCAATCATAGGATCGTATGTTTGTTGAATCTCTGAGGTTTGCAGAACGTTGGAATGTGTAAATGATCCTTCAGTAAATTTACACTCAGATTGTGTAATGCCCCTTTGGTTGGTGTCCAGTTTGCATTGAGAAGACGGCGCCTCCCAGGATACACTGGTAACGGACTCCGACCACGGGGCGTCCAATGTTACAGTAAATAGTAACCCGGGCGCCTGGCGTCTAAGAGGAATGTTGTAATCCGGTTCATTGCTGGGTCCGTATCGCTCATTACTACTGCAAATACATTCTACATAAGAAGAGAGATCATATACGGGTTGGCACAGGGTCAGCGCCAAGGGGGCTACCAAAGACCACCTGGGTATTCCTGCTGTATGCTTGCCAAGCCAACCATAGGGCAAACAGGAGGCTCACTTACACCTGGAGCCTGCTGAGGGTATACGACCCCTAAAAGAATATCCTATAAAGTTCATAATATGAGACTACAGCTGAGGGTTTGTTTCAATTGCATCCAGTCTAGACAATGCTCTGTGAGCTGAACCGCCTGGACTGATACATTGTAGCAATTCCTCAGGACAGGAGATTTGCGCTAGTTTATTTCCATAGGCTGAAAACCCATCCTGACCTGATACTTACTCACAGCTGCAGCTTTGTTACAATTGTATCCAATCTAGACAATCCTCTGTGAGCAATACAGTGCAGACTCCAGACTGATACCTTTCACCTGCACTGATACATTGTAACAAACTATCAGGACAGGAGAGTGATTTGTGCTGCGGATGTGTTTAGCTCACAGAGGATTGTCTAGACTGGATACAATTGTAACAAACCCTCAACTGTGACAAGCTTTAGGTCTGTACCGATTTTCAGCCTCTGAATTTTTTCAAAAATGCTCCTATTCATTGACGGCAAGCAGGAATCTTGAAAACTGTGAGGAATTGAAACACAAGGTATGTTAGAAAGTTGTGCAAATGTGACAGAAGGGACCTGGCGATGGAGTCCGCAACCCTCCGGTCTGAACCAGGGTCATAAGGGGCTCCCCGTCCTCTGTGCACGCCCTGATGAGAACAGCGTATTACAGGGGGTGACAACCAATCTCAGCACCAAATGGCAACAGTTGTCACTTGGGCAGCTGTATAGACCTCAGCTGCTGCAGAACCTCATAACACACCTCAGCTGCTGCAGAACCTCATAACACACCTCAGCTGCTGCAGAACCTTATAATACACACCTCAGCTGCATCAGATCCTCATACCACCCACCACAGGTGCTGCAGATCCTCATACAACCCACCCCAGGTGCTGCAGATCCTCATACCACCCACCACAGGTGCTGCAGATCCTCATACCACCCACCACAGGTGCTGCAGATCATCATACAACCCACCCCAGGTGCTGCAGATCCTCATACCACCCACCACAGGTGCTGCAGATCCTCATACCACCCACCACAGGTGCTGCAGATCCTCATACCACCCACCACAGGTGCTGCAGATCCTCATACCACCCACCACAGGTGCTGCAGATCCTCATACCACCCACCACAGGTGCTGCAGATCCGCATACCACCCACCACAGGTGCTGCAGATCCTCATACCACTCACCACAGGTGCTGCAGATCCGCATACCACCCACCACAGCTGCTGCAGAACCTCATAACACCCACCACAGCTGCTGCAGAACGTCATATAACCCACCACAGCTGCTGCAGAACGTCATATAAAGTACCACAGCTGCTGCAGAACGTCATATAAACCACCACAGCTGCTGCAGAACGTCATATAACCCACCACAGCTGCTGCAGAACGTCATAACCCACCACGGCTGCTGCAGATCCTCATAATAACCAACACAGCTGCTGCAGAACTTCTTTTTAAAGAGAAAGTGGAACAGCATGTCAGGTAATGATGGTGGAGCAGGTGATGACTGGCCTGGGGCACACGTGTAATGCGGTGATATGGGTGCGGGCTGTTCTGGATTATGGCCGCCTCCTGCTATACGGTCATACAACCATATCTAGATGACGGGGGATATTATATCTTTGCAGCGGAGACGTTGTTGTTTGTGACAGAAAGCAATTGAAATAGTTGATAGTTCCCGGCCGCACATTCCCGCTGGTTGGCACCCGGAGCGGCGCAGTCTGATTTGCCACCTTTTATCTGTTACCCAAGCTGTCTATTGATTGAGATAACATACACTATGAGAGCGGCGTTCTCCTGTCTCTTGTGAGAATCTCTGTAGCGCGGAAAAAAAAAAAAAAACCTCTTTGATTTTCACACTTTGAGAGAGTTCAAAAACAATTGTGTGCGCGCGCTGCCATCAAAGCCGGCGGGCTGGCATGTGCCGCATTGTAACACCGCGCTATAAAGCACAAACCTGGGAGAAGAAAGGCATCGAACAGCCATCAAGAAGCCAAAGCAGAGCATTAGATGTGTTCACGGTGTCGTACAATGCCCCGAGGCTGCAGGACGCCTTCTCTTTGCAGACAAATTGCTGGCGGGTGTTCTTCCATCTCCACAGCGCTCCGCGGGAAAGACAGTCCGACATCTCCGAGAGACGAGGGGATCATGACCGGCGGCGTCCTCTAATCAACCTGGGGAAAGATTAGGTTAAAATGGAACTCGGATCTTCAACATCACTTTACAATAGAACTCTATAACTTTGCTGCAGTTATATCTGGTCGTCTACTCTAGTCACACCCAAAGCTGCATTATTAGCTGTTAGGTGTGTCACTGAGGGCACGTCCTGTAAATGTCATTATTGTATAATTAAAAGTTCTGCAACTTTAATAAACTTTGTGTTTCTATCCATCACCTTTTTCAAGATTTCTGCTTGCTGTCAGTGGGTGTAAACATTGTTTACATTCGGAAGCAGGAAACATGTACAAAATTATACTTTTCACAGCGGAGGATCTGCTACATTTGTATCCAGGCCAGACAATCCCAAATCTCTCTGCGGTCTTGATAGTTTGATACATTTTCCCTGCACTGATACATTGTAACAGTCCAGGGTCCTCGGAGGATTGTCTCGAGTGGATACAATTGTGGTAAACTCTAAACTGTGAGAAGTTTTAGGTCTTGAGGGGTTGAGAGATATATGGGAATGCTCCCATATATAAACAGCAAGAAGAGTTCTTGAAAATTTTGAGAAATTGAAACAACGTTTATTGAAAGTTGTAATGTTACAAGGATAATGCTTTATTTGCATAAAACTGTCCAGCTTGATATCTAACAGCAAAACCAGCAGGAATGTGAATGCAGCTCTGAATGTGACTGGAGTATAGAGGACATGATATCCCGAGAGCCAACAGTAATGTGAATGCATCTCTAGATGGGACTGGAGTATATATGACATTATATCCTGAGAGCTAACAGTGAGATCATCAGTAATGTGAATGCAGCTCTAGATGTGACTGGAGTATATATGACATTATATCCTGAGAGCTAACAGTAAGATGATCAGTAATGTGAATACAGCTCTAGATGTGACTGGAGTATATATGACATGATGTCCTGAGAGCTAACAGTGAGATCATCAATAATGTGAATGCAGCTCTAGATGTGACTGGAGTATATATGACATTATATCCTCAGAGCTAACAGTAAGATCATCAGTAATGTGAATGCAGCTCTAGATGTGACTGGAGTATAGAGGACATGATAACCCGAGAGCCAACAGTAATGTGAATGCATCTCTAGATGGGACTGGAGTATATATGACATTATATCCTGAGAGCTAACAGTGAGATCATCAGTAATGTGAATGCAGCTCTAGATGTGACTGGAGTATATATGACATTATATCCTCAGAGCTAACAGTAAGATCATCAGTAATGTGAATGCATCTCTAGATGGGACTGGAGTATATATGACATTATATCCTCAGAGCTAACAGTAAGATCATCAGTAATGTGAATGCAGCTCTAGATGTGACCGGAGTATATATGACATTATATCCTGATATAACAGTGAGATCATCAGTAATGTGAATGCAGCTCTAGATGTGACTGGAGTATATATGACATTATATCCTCAGAGCTAACAGTAAGATCATCAGTAATGTGAATGCAGCTCTAGATGTGACCGGAGTATATATGACATTATATCCTGAGCTAACAGTAAGATCATCAGTAATGTGAATGCAGCTCTAGATGTGACTGGAGTATATATGACATTATATCCTGAGCTAACAGTAAGATCATCAGTAATGTGAATGCAGCTCTAGATGTGACTGGAGTATATATGACATTATATCCTGAGCTAACAGTAAGATCATCAGTAATGTGAATGCAGCTCTAGATGTGACTGGAGTATATATGACATTATATCCTGATATAACAGTAAGATCATCAGTAATGTGAATGCAGCTCTAGATGTGACTGGAGTATATATGACATTATATCCTGAGAGCTAACAGTAAGATCATCAGTAATGTGAATGCAGCTCTAGATGTGACCGGAGTATATATGACATTATATCCTGATATAACAGTAAGATCATCAGTAATGTGAATGCAGCTCTAGATGTGACATATAGGTAGATGCAAACTGTGAAATGTTTTAAAGGTTGTGTCAGGACGACTATAAAAAACCGCAGCGTCAGATCATCCGTCTCCAATCAGCTGTGACAACCACCAACCTCATCAATATGACAGAAAGGTTGTCAAAGCCACGCCCCTTATTAAAACCCTTGAATATTGTCTCGTCTATTTTTCCGGATAATTTTTTTTCTATTTTAAAGCTCCCTGAACAAGAGAATGATGGGAGCAGAGGATCATGGGAGCGTCTCTTATTGTTTTCTATATTACCCTCATCCCGCTGTCTCGTATTGTGTTTGCAGCTTTTATCTGAGCTGCTGTGGAGTTTACAATTCATTATCTATAATCCTGCAAGAAACGAATTCAAGGATTCCAGCATCCGAGGAGCGGAGCGCCAGGCAGGAGAGGGGGCGCCGGGCAGGAGAGGGGGCGCCGGGCAGAAGAAGGGGCGCCGGGCAGGAGAGGGGGCGCCGGGCAGAAGGGGCGCCGGGCAGGAGAGGGGGCGCCGGGCAAGAGAGGGGGCGCCGGGCAAGAGAGGGGGCGCCGGGCAAGAGAGGGGGCGCCGGGCAAGAGAGGGGGCGCCGGGCAAGAGAGGGGGCGCCGGGCAAGAGAGGGGGAGCCGGGCAAGAGAGGGGGAGCCGGGCAAGAGAGGGGGAGCCGGGCAAGAGAGGGGGAGCCGGGCAAGAGAGGGGGCGCCGGGCAGGAGAGGGGGCGCCGGGCAGGAGAGGGGGCGCCGGGCAGGAGAGGGGGCGCCGGGCAGGAGAGGGGGCGCCGGGCAGGAGAGGGGGCGCCGGGCAGGAGAGGGGGCGCCGGGCAGGAGAGGGGGCGCCGGGCAGGAGAGGGGGCGCCGGGCAGGAGAGGGGTGCGCCAGGCAGGAGAGGGGGCGGGAGAGGGGGCGCCGGGCAGGAGAGGGGGAGCCGGGCAGGAGAGGGGGGCGCCGGGCAGGAGAGGGGGGCGCCGGGCAGGAGAGGGGGGGGCCGGGCAGGAGAGGAGCAGCTTCACTTCTGACAAAAAACCATCATTACCCGGCTTATAACACCAAGAAATGTACGGGGGGCGCACGGCATTAAACATTGATATCTCCAAACATCTGCTCCCCTCCCCCGCTCACATTCTATCAGCGGACTAGAGGAGGGGGGCACACGTCTGGAGGACCCCCAATCATTAATATAATATGCTCAATCCATAGTGTAACGTTATATGTTTGTGACTATAAACGCTGCCATCACACATCACGTCTGTGGCCCCCATCGACACTGGCAGCGATATGGAACTAAGCCTGGGTGCGCCATTGTTAAGGGGCACATGGGAAGGAGATAATGCTTGTGGCATTCATAGTGCCCATATAATACCAGTCATAGCACAAGATTAGCAGTCACGGCGCCAGTACAATACCGGCCACGGCGCCAGTATACCAGTCACGGCGCCCGTATAACACCGGTCATAGTACCAGGTGGGTATGATGCAGACACTACAGATGGCGCAGCCACGGTTCCCCATTACCATCAGGCCATGCATGTGGGGGGCCCGGTCTATGGAGGGCACTCGCTCCCCTGACTAGAATAGAGAGGCCGCGACTCTACACCAGATAGAAATCATCCACCCCTCATCTTCCTCCTGTATCCCATCTAAGGCCCTATTCACATGACCGGGATTCTCGGCCGTGTGAAAGACGTTTTTTGAAGGGGCATCACGGCCGCAGTAGGAACAATAGACCCAACATGGGGCTATTCACCTGGACACATTTTTGACGGCCTGGCCGTCAAAACATAGATTAGAGCATGTCCTATTTTGGGCCGTTCTCTCGGCCGCACGGCTCCTATAGAAGTCTATGGGGCCGTGTAAAGCTTGGCTGTCACTTGGATGTGATCTAAATGACGGCCGTGCTTTCTGCCGCTCGCTCTCTTCTCCTCACTGTGCGACGTGCATGTGAAGAGGAGGAGGAGATTTTTTTTGCTCCCTGTAGGAGCGGAATCCCTAATCCCCGGCCAGAGTGTTGCCGAAGCTGTGGCCGGGGATTCCGCACCAGGAGAAGTCCCTGACTTCACTGTCCATATGGCAGGGACTTTTCCGCCGGTCCCCGTTTCAGGAGCAGGGGACTGCTCCAGGAGAAGTCCCTGATGTCACTGTCCATATATGGACAGTGATGTCAGGGACTTCTCCTAGAGCGGTCCTCTACAGTGGCGCTATCTACAGGTAGGGGGGGGGGGCAGTGTGTGGCAGGGGCAGCAGTGTGTGGCATTATCTACAGGGGGCAGTGTGTGGCATTATCTACAGGGAGCAGTGTGTGGCATTATCTACAGGGAGCAGTGTGTGGCAGTATCTACAGGGGGCAGTGTGTGGCAGTATCTACAGGGGGCAGTGTGTGGCATTATCTACAGGGGGAAGTGTGTGGCATTATCTACAGGGGGCAGTGTGTGGCAGTATCTACAGGGGGCAGTATCTACAGGGGGCAGTGTGTGGCAGTATCTACAGGGGGCAGTGTGTGGCAGTATCTACAGGGGGCAGTGTGTGGCAGTATCTACAGGGGGCAGTGTGTGGCAGTATCTACAGGGGGCAGTGTGTGGCAGTATCTACAGGGGGCAGTGTGTGGCAGTATCTACAGGGGGCAGTGTGTGGCATTATCTACAGGGGGCAGTGTGTGGCATTCTCTACAGGGAGCAGTGTGTGGCAGTAACTACAGGGAGCAGTGTGTGGCATTATCTACAGGGGGCAGTGTGTGGCATTATCTACAGGGGGCAGTGTGTGGCATTATCTACAGGGGGCAGTGTGTGGCATTATCTACAGGGAGCAGTGTGTGGCAGTAACTACAGGGGGCAGTGTGTGGCAGTATCTACAGGGGGCAGTGTGTGGCAGTATCTACAGGGGGCAGTGTGTGGCAGTATCTACAGGGGGCAGTGTGTGGCATTATCTACAGGGGGCAGCAGTGTGTGGCATTATCTACAGGGAGCAGTGTGTGGCAGTAACTACAGGGAGCAGTGTGTGGCAGTATCTACAGGGGGCAGTGTGTGGCAGTATCTACAGGGGGCAGTGTGTGGCATTATCTACAGGGGGCAGCAGTGTGTGGCATTATCTACAGGGGGCAGTGTGTGGCATTATCTACAGGGGGCAGTGTGTGGCAGTATCTACAGGGGGCAGTGTGTGGCAGTATCTACAGGGGGCAGTGTGTGGCATTATCTACAGAGGGAAGTGTGCGGAAAAAAATGGACAAATGAAATTTATCCGTTTTTAAAACGGACAGGAATTTTTTTTTAGAGCAAAAACGGGTTCAAAATGGAGTCACGGCCCGGAATGGTAACGGAACGGATGCAAAATGGCTGTTTTTATCAGCCGACACTCGGACCCCGCCATGTGAATAAGAGCTTCAGGTGCCCCTTCCTCTATAAAACTTGCTACTTTCAAAACTGGTGCAATGAGCGCAGAAAACTCTTGCACCAGTTTTGCTCAATCTCCCCCATGGTTTTCCTCTATAATCACCTCACCTACAAATGAGCCGGCCCTTTAATTTGCACTCTATATGCAGAGGCTGTTGACCCAACAAGCGGCAGAGTTTGTGGCGATGTGATAATCGTCTCCGAGCAACAAGACAAACAATCACAGAAGACTCCGCACACACATCCACCCATCAGAGGAGCTCGAGAGAACAGCACCAGCTCCCCGACAACTCACACCGATCGGGCCCCGGGGGCAAGACACAGCCGAGAGGGGCAAATACCAACAACAGGTGAGAGGAAAACAATGTACAATCCTGGACGGAGATTACACAAGAGCGTCCTGCCTGGTCATTTATCATCAGAACGATCGCCTCCGCTCAGGGTTAAAAAAAAATCCTTATCACGGCTGGTATTCGCCTATAGGGGGCGCAGACAATCGCAGGTGAACGTCCGTTTCAGGCGCCTCCGATATGCATCGCCGAAAATTCAACAATGTCTAATTTTTTTGCGCGATACAAAATTATGGGCGCACGAAGCAGAACATACACACGCAGTGTCATGCGCCCCCTATAGGCCAATACCAGCGGTGATATGACTTCCCCCATCCCTGTACATTAACCCCTTCCCGCCGCAGCATTTTTCAGTTTTTTCTTTTTCTTTTTTCCCTCCCACCTTCCAAAAGCCATAACTTGTTTATTTTTCCGTCTGTGTAGCGAGGCTTGTTTTTCGTGGGACGCGTTGTATTATAAAGGCACCATTTATTGTACCACATAATACACTGGGGAAAACGGGGAACTACATTCAGAGGCCGATCACGTCCCGCTCAAAAAGCCGCAAGTCTCATAACAGTGTATCCAAGAACAACAGAAGAATGATCAGGGTGGGTTTTCTGCCTCTGGATGCAATTGAGATTCTTTGACAGCTAGCAGAGATCTTGAAAACGATGAGGAACGGAAGTGCAAAGTCTAAGAGAAAGTTACAGAACTTTTCACTATAAAATGATAAAGCTTTATTTGCGTAAAACAGGAAAACCCCGTTAAAGTGAATAGATTATTTTTAGAAATCCCATGTGACATTGCAGTAGTCACGTGATATTGAAGGGGGATCTAGGATTTCTAGGTAGATTTCTGGTGCAGTAGTGGCGTCCAAAAGACCTTATAGATATTCCAGATCTCTTAGATCGCACAGGCTATGAAGTGGCAATCATAGTCAGCCATTTTTGAGGCTATGGAGGGCTGTTTTAGGTCACCGGGTCACAGAGCATGCATTTATCCCACTCTCCACATCGGTCACTCGTGTCAAATACCCCCCACAGTCCATTCCCTGCACCTTCTGTGCCCATTTAGATTAGTGAATTTCCATTAACCCACACGGCAGCCCAACAAATACACAGAGAACCATCCAAACTGCCTGAATGATAATAATTATTAATAACCTGATGTCTTTTCAGGGCTCTAATAATGGAACTGACCATGAACGAGACCAAGAAGACCTTCAAGGTTCTAGAACAACGGTGTAGACTCCTGAGACAGCAACAAGTGACCTTCATCACCGCTCTGGAGCGCACACGTGACAATGCGCACGACAGGATCAAGCCTGTGCGGACTCTGGCGCAGGTAACAGACAAATGAATGCCCGGGAAATTAAGCCGGAAGAAGAATAAACCCCCATCTGGCCTTATTCTACCCTTTATACTAACAAACATGGTTGCATATTTGTAGTATTTTGTCCAAAAAGAATATCGATCACCAGGTGCTTGGAGGTATATTATTCATAAACAGCACTCCATGTGGTATGGCATGGTACTGCAAGTGTAATTTGTATTATGAGGAACAATGCAAACTTTATTTAGGAGATGGAAAAGTAACTTTTTATATCAAGCTGTACAGGTATAAAGTCAGGGAAATTGTCCGTATTGTCTTCTGTTAAATCTTTATACCTAAAATTGTAGGTGCGAAACTACCTGGACAGCCATTGTAACAACAGCACAGACAAACGCGTTCTCTCGCTTTTCCTGGATGTCTGCAACAATCTGGCGGATTTCTGCATCCAGCTGGAAACCGTGCAGTCCGAGAAGAGGTCAGCGGGGGGCATCATTGAAGAAACCATGACTCTGCTCAGTCCAACCAATGAACTATCTGGTCTTAGAGCCAAGTAAGTTAATAGATAGAAGCAAAGCCCAGCAATCAGATGTGCCAGAACATGATCAACTTCACTAACAAAATTCTTGTATATAGGGGGCAGTATTATAGTAGTTATATTCTTGTATATAGGAGCAGGATTATAGTAGTTATATTCTTGTATATAGGGGGTAGTATTATAGTAGTTATATTCTTGTATATAGGGGGCAGTATTATAGTAGTTATATTCTTGTATATAGGGGGCAGTATTATAGTAGTTATATTCTTGTATATAGGGGGCAGTATTATAGTAGTTATATTCTTGTATATAGGGGCAGTATTATAGTAGTTATATTCTTGTATATAGGGGCAGTATTATAGTAGCTATATTCCTGTATATAGGAGCAGTATTATAGTAGTTATATTCTTGTATATAGGGGGCAGTATTATAGTAGTTATATTCTTGTATATAGGAGCAGTATTATAGTAGTTATATTCTTGTATATAGGGGCAGTATTATAGTAGTTATATTCTTGTATATAGGGGCAGTATGATAGTAGTTATATTCTTGTATATAGGGGCAGTATTATTGTAGTTATATTCTTGTATATAGGAGGCAGTATTATAGTAGTTATATTCTTGTATATAGGGGGCAGTATTATAGTAGTTATATTCTTGTATATAGGAGGCAGTATTATAGTAGTTATATTCTTGTATATAGGAGGCAGTATTATAGTAGTTATATTCTTGTATATAGGGAGCAGTATTATAGTAGTTATATTCTTGTATATAGGAGCAGAATTATAGCAGTTATATTCTTGTATATAGGGGCAGTATTCTAGTAGTTATATTCTTGTATATAGGGGGCAGTATTATAGTAGTTATATTATTGTATATAGGGGGCAGTATTATAGTAGTTATATTCCTGCACATAGAGGGCAGTATTATAGTAGTCATATTCTTGTATATGGGGGCAGTATTATAGTAGTTATATTCTTGTATATAGGGGGCAGTATTATAGTAGTTATATTCTTGTATATAGGAGCAGGATTATAGTAGTTATATTCTTGTATATAGGGGGTAGTATTATAGTAGTTATATTCTTGTATATAGGGGGCAGTATTATAGTAGTTATATTCTTGTATATAGGGGGCAGTATTATAGTAGTTATATTCTTGTATATAGGGGCAGTATTATAGTAGTTATATTCTTGTATATAGGGGCAGTATTATAGTAGCTATATTCCTGTATATAGGAGCAGTATTATAGTAGTTATATTCTTGTATATAGGGGGCAGTATTATAGTAGTTATATTCTTGTATATAGGGGCAGTATTATAGTAGTTATATTCTTGTATATAGGGGCAGTATGATAGTAGTTATATTCTTGTATATAGGGGCAGTATTATTGTAGTTATATTCTTGTATATAGGAGGCAGTATTATAGTAGTTATATTCTTGTATATAGGGGGCAGTATTATAGTAGTTATATTCTTGTATATAGGAGGCAGTATTATAGTAGTTATATTCTTGTATATAGGAGGCAGTATTATAGTAGTTATATTCTTGTATATAGGGAGCAGTATTCTAGTAGTTATATTCTTGTATATAGGGGGCAGTATTATAGTAGTTATATTATTGTATATAGGGGGCAGTATTATAGTAGTTATATTCCTGCACATAGAGGGCAGTATTATAGTAGTCATATTCTTGTATATGGGGGCAGTATTATAGTAGTTATATTCTTGTATATAGGGGCAGTATTATAGTAGTTATATTCTTGTATATGGGGGCAGTATTATAGTAGTTATATTCTTGTATATAGGGGCAGTATTATAGTAGTTATATTCTTGTATATAGGAGCAGTATTATAGTAGTTATATTCTTGTATATAGGGGGCAGTATTATAGTAGTTATATTCTTGTATATAGGGGGCAGTATTATAGTAGTTATATTCTTGTATATAGGGGGCAGTATTATAGTAGTTATATTCTTGTATATAGGGGCAGTATTATAGTAGTTATATTCTTGTATATAGGAGCAGTATTATAGTAGTTATATTCTTGTATATAGGGGGCAGTATTATAGTAGTTATATTCTTGTATATAGGGGGCAGTATTATAGTAGTTATATTCTTGTATATAGGGGGCAGTATTATAGTAGTTATATTCTTGTATATAGGGAGCAGTATTATAGTAGTTATATTCTTGTATATAGGGGGCAGTATTATAGTAGTTATATTCTTGTATATAGGGGCAGTATTATAGTAGTTATATTCTTGTATATAGGGGCAGTATTATAGTAGCTATATTCCTGTATATAGGAGCAGTATTATAGTAGTTATATTCTTGTATATAGGAGCAGTATTATAGTAGTTATATTCTTGTATATAGGGGCAGTATTATAGTAGTTATATTCTTGTATATAGGGGCAGTATGATAGTAGTTATATTCTTGTATATAGGGGCAGTATTATTGTAGTTATATTCTTGTATATAGGGGCAGTATTATAGTAGTTATATTCTTGTATATAGGGGCAGTATTATTGTAGTTATATTCTTGTATATAGGGAGCAGTATTATAGTAGTTATATTCTTGTATATAGGGGCAGTATTATAGTAGTTATATTCTTGTATATAGGGGGGCAGTATTATAGTAGTTATATTCTTGTATATAGGAGCAGTATTATAGTAGTTATATTCTTGTATATAGGGGCAGTATTATTGTAGTTATATTCTTGTATATAGGGGCAGTATTATAGTAGTTATATTCTTGTATATATGAGCAGTATTATAGTAGTTATATTCTTGTATATAGGGGCAGTATTATAGTAGTTATATTCTTGTATATATGAGCAGTATTATAGTAGTTATATTCTTGTATATAGGGGAAGTATTATAGTAGTTATATTCTTGTATATAGGAGCAGTATTATAGTAGTTATATTCTTGTATATAGGAGCAGTATTATAGTAGTTATATTCTTGTATATAGGGGGCAGTATTATAGTAGTTATATTCTTGTATATAGGGGCAGTATTATAGTAGTTATATTCTTGCATATAGGGGCAGTATTATAGTAGTTATATTCTTGTATATAGGGGGCAGTATTATAGTAGTTATATTCTTGTATATAGGGGCAGTATTATAGTAGTTATATTCTTGTATATAGGAGGCAGTATTATAGTAGTTATATTCTTGTATATAGGAGGCAGTATTATAGTAGTTATATTCTTGTATATAGGGGCAGTATTATAGTAGTTATATTCTTGTATATTGGGGCAGTATTATAGTAGTTATATTCTTGTATATAGGGGCAGTATTATAGTAGTTATATTCTTGTATATAGGGGCAGTATTATAGTAGTTATATTCTTGAATATAGGGGCAGTATTATTGTTGTTATATTCTTGTATATAGGGGCAGTATTATAGTAGTTATATTCTTGTATATAGGGGCAGTATTATAGTAGTTATATTCTTGTATATAGGGGGCAGTATTATAGTAGTTATATTCTTGTATATAGCGGGCAGTATTATAGTAGTTATATTCTTGTATATAGGGGCAGTATTATAGTAGTTATATTCTTGTATATAGGGGCAGTATTATAGTAGTTATATTCTTGTATATAGGGGGCAGTATTATAGTAGTTATATTCTTGTATATAGGGGCAGTATTATAGTAGTTATATTCTTGTATATAAGAGGCAGTATTATAGTAGTTATATTCTTGTATATAGGAGCAGTATTATAGTAGTTATATTCTTGTATATAGGGGCAGTATTATAGTAGTTAGATTCTTGTATATAGGGGGCAGTATTATAGTAGTTATATTCTTGTATATAGGGGCAGTATTATAGTAGTTATATTCTTGTATATAGGAGCAGTATTATAGTAGTTATATTCTTGTATATAGGGGGCAGTATTATAGTAGTTATATTCTTGTATATAGGAGCAGTATTATAGTAGTTACATTCTTGTATATAGGGAGCAGTATTATAGTAGTTATATTCTTGTATATAGGGCAGTATTATAGTAGTTATATTCTTGTATAGAGGAGCAGTATTATAGTAGTTATATTCTTGTATATAGGGCAGTATTATAGTAGTTATATTCTTGTATATAGGGCAGTATTATAGTAGTTATATTCTTGTATATAGGGCAGTATTATAGTAGTTACATTCTTGTATATAGGGGGCAGTATTATAGTAGTTATATTCTTGTATATAGGGGGCAGTATTATAGTAGTTATATTCTTGTATATCAGGGCAGTATTATAGTAGTTATATTCTTGTATAGAGGGGCAGTATTATAGTAGTTATATTCTTGTATATAGGAGGCACTATTATAGTAGTTATATTCCTGTATATAGGGGGCAGTATTATAGTAGTTATATTCTTGTATATAGGGGCAGTATTATAGTAGTTATATTCTTGTATATAAGAGGCAGTATTATAGTAGTTATATTCTTGTATATAGGAGCAGTATTATAGTAGTTATATTCTTGTATATAGGGGCAGTATTATAGTAGTTAGATTCTTGTATATAGGGGGCAGTATTATAGTAGTTATATTCTTGTATATAGGGGCCAGTATTATAGTAGTTATATTCCTGTATATAGAGGCAGTATTATAGTAGTTATATTCTTGTATATAGGGGCAGTATTATAGTAGTTATATTCTTGTATATAGGAGCAGTATTATAGTAGTTATATTCCTGTATATAGAGGCAGTATTATAGTAGTTATATTCTTGTATATAGGGGCAGTATTATAGTAGTTATATTCTTGTATATAGGGGCAGTATTATAGTAGTTATATTCTTGTATATAGGAGCAGTATTATAGTAGTTATATTCTTGTATATAGGAGCAGTATTATAGTAGTAATATTCTTGTATATAGGGGCAGTATTATAGTAGTTATATTCTTGTATATAGGTGCAGTATTATAGTAGTTATATTCTTGTATAGGGGCAGTATTATAGTAGTTATATTCTTATATATAGGGAGCAGTATTATAGTGTTATATTCTTGTATATAGAGGGCAGTATTATAGTAGTTATATTCTTGTATATATAGGGGCAGTATTATAGTAGTTATATTCTTGTATATAGGGGCAGTATTATAGTAGTTATATTCTTGTATATAGGGGGCAGTATTATAGTAGTTATATTCTTGTATATAGGGGGCAGTATTATAGTAGTTATATTCTTGTATATAGGGGCAGTATTATAGTAGTTATATTCTTGTATATATGAGCAGTATTATAGTAGTTATATTCTTGTACATAGGGGGCAGTATTATAGCGGTTAGCTCTGGTGTAAAGATACATACAACTCCATCCTATTTGTCGATCTTTGTAATATAATAAGATGTGCTTTTCTCCTTACCTTTAACAATGCATTCATAGGGTGAACTCTTCTTTTTCCTCCAGGTATCCTCATGACGTTGTTAATCACCTCAGCTGTGATGAAGCCAGGAACTTTTATGGCGGAGTTGTGAGCCTTATCCCCATTGTTCTGGACAACATTCGAGAAGTCGTGGTCAGGATGGAGAAACTGCAGCCGCAACATCTGGGAAACAGCGACAGACTCGGCCCCGGTCAGGGGAACAAACAATACAGTGATGTTAAAGCAGGAGGGGGAATCACACACAACACTGGGGCTCAGACCTATGTCAATCAGGCAGATTCATCTTTACATGTGTCAAACAAAAAGAAATACAATGGCGAGACCTTAAAACCAGCGTGGAGGCCGGCAGGACGCCTCTATACCACTTAAAGGAGCATAAACACAGTAGCCTTACCCTCCATACTAGGTAAATACCAGGTTAAACAACCTTCAGCTACTCAAATTTTCCTCCAAACTGTGCAGCCCTTTCACAAAGTTCTATTCATTATTATTCCATATAAGTAATTGCAGCCTGCAGTGTAAAGAATGGAGGTTTTCAGGCCTTCCTTCACGACCCTGTATAGATCTCTATAGTATTTAATCAATATACAGAGTATGTGTATGGCCTATCTAGTACAGACTAGAGAAGGAAGTGTATCCAGACAGGACACTGGTGGTAGCCATTGTAACCGGAGTTAAAACCTCCATTCTTTACACTGCTCAACGTTACCTCAAAAAGTTTATAATCTTTTTGGTTCAGGTACTGAAGGATTTCTGCTATATTACCAGTATCAATGATATAACCAGTGTGGCTCATCTATAGAAGCAATATATCCTAGTATATCACATTATATAGGACACGCTGGCCATGGACGGGATTTATTTTTCTGATAATTGTTACCTATAACCCATAAAAAGATCATTCTAGGCTTAATTGGATCGGATTCTGGGAAAGCTGGACGACCAACCCTAAACGGGTCGTCTCAAAAAAGCAACCCCTGTCCCGGACGTATGGACGTCATAGAGGAGGGGTCCCCGCGTGTCTATGCATTACATATTTTCATGTCAGACATGTAATGCTACATGTGCGGCTTCCACCTCAGTTATAACCGGTGAACCCTCATTAGACAACCTCCTTTAAAGCTACCATGATACCTCTCATAGCGGCCATCACCCAGCTTTCCTGGAACTCTGATAGGCAAATCAGTCCCTAGTTATGAAGTGATGCGGAAATACCGCAGGCAGATTCATCGTTGAGGGTTTTAGAAAAGCTGAGTGATGACCCCTGAGGAGCCATTACCGTGCCTTTATAAGGGGACACCCAGATTTCCCATAAGCTTCACCGAGAAACGAGACCTCCCCCACCTAACAGACATTTATGACTAAGGCCCAATTCACACAAGCATGTGCGGTCCATGATAGACGGGACCTATGTTGGCCGTATTTCCCAGACCGAACACACCGCAGGGAGCCGGGCTCCTAACATCATAGTTCTGTACGACGCCAGGAGTCCCTCCCTACCTCTCCGTGGGAAACCTGTCCCGTTCTGTAATCATGTTTTCAGTATGGGACCGTTTTTCACAGCGAGGCAGCGACTCCTAGTGTCATACATACCGACGCTAGAAGCCCGGCTCCCTGCGAGGTGTTAGGTCTGGGATATACTGCCGAAATACGGTCCATATATCACGGATGGAACATGCCCGTGTGAATTAGGCCTGATACTACGGATACGCCATCATCACCAATGCCCAATTTTTTTGCATACTTTGCGCTATTCTGTGGCAGGCTTTACTAGTTCAACACGTTTGTAATCAATTATTTTATTGTACTGCAATAAAATCTATTTTTTGTATTTTAAAAATCGCACTACTTTGTTTTTTGGAATAAAAAAAAACCAAAAACACAAAAAACACACTGCAGGGATTTGACTGATGTAAGGATTATTACTAAATTGACAACATCCGGGGACGCTTGTTCAGGATTTCAGCATGGAATGTAAACTTTAGTGCAGTTTTCTCCAATTGTTGCAAAACTACAACTCCCAGCATGCATCTACCAGGGCACGCTGGGTGTTAACCCCCATCACAAGACCTTTCTTTTGCAATTTTAAATCAATGCGGCTCCTGCCCCTTAGCAGAAAGCAGGTCCATTGAAATTCCTTTAATCCGGCGTCTAATGGTCCAGCAGTAATTTCCGGATACCGGATTAAAGGAATGTTACTGTACCAGGCTACACGGTTACTATTTACCTTCCAGCTGTTAACTCTTTAGGTGTAATATCCATATAATTCATGACATCATAGGTCACTTTTCCTACCGCTCTTTTCTCCTTTAGGTTAAACATACGAGGTCTCATCTGAGCTGCGGCCGCTCTCCAGTAATAAACGCTTACGTCCCTGTCAATTGTTCAGAATGGATTCAGTTCTAGTCCAATGGTCAAGAATAAGGTGAACAGAGGGATCGTTTGCACCATTTTGGTATAAAATTTATGCAACCAGTTCTCCTGGACAATCCCTATTTGTGAAGGGCCTGTTACACCTGCCGATATTCGGCGGGTGCAGCGAGCGCCGATCGGGTCACCGTTGATCGGCGCTCGTTTGCTTTGGTCACACGGAGCGATGGAGGACGAGCGGTCGTTACTTCGATAGCTCATCCTCATGCATTATAATCACGTCACTCGGTTTACACACCGAGATGCGCTGCCGACAATCATTTCACTTTAAAAACGATACGACCAGTTATGTATGCCGCTAGGTGTCACTGTAGGAAACCGGTCCCGTACGGTTATCATGTTTTCAGTACGGGACAGTAGTTCCGGGGAGAGGCAGGGACAGCTAGCGTCATAGATGACTATGATGCTAGGAGCCCGGCTCCCTGTAGTGTGTTTGGTCCGGGAAATGCAGCCGACCTGCGGACCGTATATCGCGGACCAAACACTCGTGTGTGGGAGGCCTTATATGAACACTTGTCTGCCCCATAATCGTCCTGTGTAAAACCCCTTGACAATAAGCGAATCAGAGATTGTTCTCCTGCTGGGACCCCCACAATGATCAGCTGTGATCTTTGTGTAAACCTGGCAGTAAGTGTTACATTTCCCTGCAGCGCCACCACAGGGGAAATAAAGCACTTCAGAGTGTCCACGACAGGTCCTCCAGAGACACTCTGTGTAACCGCTCTCCACTCTGAGCAAAAGGTGAAGGTTCCTGAACAGAGGACCCCCCCCACCCCTCTATTAAACTCTGAACACCCCAATAGGGTGTACGACAACGGGTTTTCTGAACAGGACAACATCTTTGAAGTAGGGCCTCATGCACATGACTGCATTGGTTGCCATTCGCCTGCAAAAAACCTGTGCGTCATCAGGATTCACAGAGTTATGAAACATCCACATGGCTATGTTCATTACGTTCGCAGCCTCTAGGGCAGATTCCTCCATATTTGATGGGAAAAAATAAACGCTGCATACAGAGCTAATTTTCCCATCAAAACAACGGACAGCATGGTGGAACCCGTCAGACCCCATTATAAGTCAATAGTGTGTCGGCGCCAGTGGTATCCGTCTCACGGCTGATCTGGCACCGCATCCTGGTTTCCGTTATAAATGGTAACCAGGATGCGGATGTGAACACAGCCTAATGCTATAAAGCGATCACCGACCTGTGGCTCGCCAGCTGGAGAGACCAGTGCTCTATACTAGTAAAAACAAAGATTTACCTGGTCGCGAGGAGATCTATTCCTATAACCAATCCCGTTTCACAACTGCCTCCTGTATGTCCAGTGTCGGACCTGCGCTGAACTACGCACAGCACAAAATACAATTCAAATCCTTAAAAAAAAAAACACAAATGAAAAATAGTGCAAAACAATAATCTTTTATTTGTTCACAGTTAAACACAAGCAAATAGTCTTAAACAGTTCTGGACATCCTGGGGTAGAGTCTGCAGCCTGTAGTCTGCAGGATGGCGGTTTCATGATGTGAACCGTAGTCTGCTGGTCAATAATAAACACGGGTCATGTCAAGAACATGACATAGCGGGGGATTAACCCAAGCAGAAAAAGATTCATGACGTCTCTGCGGTCATTAACCGTGTATTGACCACAGAGGATATTGTGGCTTAGAAGAAAATGGCTGCTTTTTCCAAATTCAGCACTACCCTAATCGAATAGGCCGGGTCTAGTTTTGCAGCTCGACCCCATTTAAGTGAATGGGGCAGAGGTACAATACCGCGCATGGCCTACGGTTCAGAGTGGCGCTGTTTCTAAGTTTCACATAACCCCTTTAAAATGTATATCAACCATCAATGGAGGCGGCAGCCAATGAATTTACTAGGAACGAGTGACATCATTAAGACACTGTGGACCTCAATGATGCCTCTAGCCCTCAACAAACCTGGTTTAATATTGGGTAAGCTTAAAAAATTGCAGCCAAGGGGACCACTAGATAGATATTGATGTCAATGGAGGCGAGTGCCGATATAGATCCATTATAAGGAGCGTTGTTACAGGCTTCTTCCATTGTATTGCCTCAGATATATTAAAAGTAAACTGGTGATCTCGTGGTTGCGCTTTACAGCACGCTGCAATTATCCTAAATGTAAACTTTATGATCTTACCTTTCGGAGGTGGAGGATCAAATGTGCATAAATGGTAAAGAAGCTTCGCTCATCGAACTCAATGATCGTTTGTAGACAGACTTGCGAACCTGAGAACCTATTATCTTATATGGGGTCACCAAGCTGTAAACTAGGACACTTCATTACTACACATAGGTCGTAGTACGAAAGGAGGGGTGACTTCGTATGGTCAGAAAAGAGTTAATGCTTAAAGTAGTGTTCCCCCGAACCCCTGGCTCTCCAGCGGTTGCAAAACTCAAACTCCCGTCATTCGCTAAAAGCCACCGACGGTCAGTGCACGATGGGAGCAGTAGTTTTGCAACAGCTGGAAAGCGACAAGTCGGCTAGCACTGGTTTAAAATACATTTTTTGAAGTAGTAAAGTTATTAACATGTGATCCTCCAAGGTCAGCATAACGTGCTATAGTCTAGGAAAGGGGTGACCGGTGCATCTGTGTAGTGTTTAATTCAAGGGTTTTCGTTAAAGTGCAATCATCTAAACTAAAAACTAAAGTTCAGGCTAATCATCACGGATCTATCCGTATACGTCTAAATTATTTGGGCTGTCTCAACGTACGGCAGACTGAAATGATGAAGGAACCAACTGCTAGCTCCGCATGCTGGCAGTGGATAGATACTAATGTAATGGGACTGGGCTATGGGTTTCAAGTGCAGATACTGCGGAGGGGGGGGAGGGGGTGGTATATAAGAACCAGGAAAAGTCGGACGAGCCCAGGTGAACGGTTGGTCCCTTACGTCATTTGGCATCCAACTAACATATAAGGCCACTTCTATAAAGCAATAGGCTGGACCGAGCTGCCATATTCCAGCACCTTATGGGAGGGTTTGACGCTGGCGATATGTCCTAAGTTATTAGTTGCAGAATGGCTTTCAGGTGCGGGTTGGACCTAGCAGGGGGTCTATCAATTCTAAAAAAAAAAATGTTCCTTCCAGTAATTAAACGCTCGGATTACGACCCCAAAACAAGACAAATTCAATTAGCAATGATCGGTTCCGGACCCAACGAGCAAGTGCACAAGAATGGAGACCACGGCCGTAATGGCAGAGGGGAAAAAATGTCCAATGTTGAATCTAGAAGATCAGTAGGCCCCCTGCATGTGGTCTCCGCAGACATTGAAAAGGTACGTGCTCATTCCTTGTAGGTCCCAATTTGTTCATTGCGAGGAGGGGAATGAAACAAAGTCAATTTAAAGTTGGAGAAAAGACTGAGATGAAGGGGATAAATAAAGCAGGGGGTGGCGCAAAGAGATTCGGTGATCCCTTTCAGTTCCAGTGGTCGGCTACTGATGCACTGCAGAAGTAGCGAGACGTTTATTGAAGGTTCAGACACCGAGGATTGAAGCCAGAAGGAAAGTAACACTGATTGCTCGCCTCCTAACTGTGGTTACGATGTGTCTAGTCAGTCATAGTCCATGATTTGAAAATCCCGTACACATGGGCTCTCCGCATTACTTGCTGTGGACACTCCAGCCTCGGATCCCGGTCCCTGGCAAAGCTCCGTTTTCAAGATCTCCGAAAGACTACTCATCACTTCCCCATCGCAATGACTCTCGCTCTTGTTACGAAACAACTCACGGGCCCGGATACAAAGAAAACTTTTCGCATTTGGGTAGGAGCCAATAGTCAGATGGCCGCTGGGAGGTAACTCCAGCTCCTCTCTAAGGCCAAGGGGCAAGTTAGTGCCTTTCTCCGGGGTGGACTGACTGCTGCTTCCTCCGCTAGAGAGAGCGCTTGTGTGCACGGCTGCTTTGTTACCGTTACTGACATTCAATTCTTCCGTGATGGAGTCGTCAGGACTGGGACTGCTGTCAATATCGAACCTGCAAAACACGACAGAATTAATGAAAACGTAAAACACCAAAACAGTAAGTAATTGGCACTTCCTGGCCGTGGATGGCTAAAGAGGAAGGAAACGGTCAAGGATATAAATCGCTTCCACTTCTTGCCGAGCAGAGAACCAACGAACTAGAACCCTTGGGAATTTGGGCCATTTTAGATTTTATCCTTTATGGAATAATTGCTACACTATACACATATTACCTTTCACTTATTAAAATTGTATAAAGTGGTTCTAGCCTTTTGTATATTTTTATTGTATTGTGTTGTCCTGGTAAGGACCTCAGGAGAGGCGCCAGCTGCGTGACTATCGAACATCCCTACAGAGATGAAGGAAGGTCGGCAGTACTAGAAGGCTGTGGTTAGCGAAGGTGGGGACGTAGGAGCAGGGGTCTGGGACTGGGTCTGGGACTGGGACAGTCAATACTTAAGCCCAAGGGAAGGGACCATGTCTTCATTCTTAGTAGGCATAAGACCTACAGGAACACCCCCCCCCCCCCCCATCAGTATGCTGTCCCTCTGGCAAGGGAGGGGGGACGGGACACTGGTAGTGAGCAGTAAATGAGGGGTGACCCTTGGGCACTAGTCCCCCATCTTGATTAGCAGTGGGACAGTAGCGCAGTGAAGTGGACGCCGTACAAATGTCAACAGAAAGGAAACTAGGAGGGCAGCATCACCCCCGTTTCCCAGCTAAAATAGAAAAAAAAATTAAAGAAAAACAAAAACCAAAACCAATAACCTAATGTAGAAGCAGGAGCGTCTGCCTCATACAAACAAAAGACTGACCGCTTAGTGTCTGTAGACTGGGTACATCCTGTTGGAGGGGCTAACCAATCTTGCACACGACCGAGTTTGGGATGTGAAAAACTGTCCGTGTCTCGGACGGATTTCCCAGCCTGACCGCGGTACAGGTGAACGGGAGTCCTGGTATCCCAGACGTTTATGATGCTAGGAGTCTCGGTCTCCTCACAGAACTGCTATTTTGTGCTGTACAAACGAATTCAGTACGGAACAGAAGTCCCGTGGGGAGGCAGAGCGTCCTAGCAACATAAACGTCTGCGATACCAGGAGTCCCGTTCACATGTACAGTAGTCAGGCCCGGGAAATCCAGACTCGGACCGTTTCTCACGGCCCCAACTCAGTTGCGTGCAAGAGGGGTAACTTTTATTCTTATGGTCACACCTCCTAGTGACAGCAGCATATAGATAATCCGCGTCCCCCAAATGTGACTAACAGGGAAGGCGGAGGGCTCTTTCCCATGACACCCACGGACTTGTGTCGATACATATAATCATTGCCGCAGTGCTCAGGTCAGTCCCCCTTCCACGTAAAAAACAGCCACGAAAAAGTGCAGGACACTCCTGACATTTTTGGAGCAGTTTTCCATAGACTTGAAAAAAGTTCCAAAAACGGCCGTAAAAAACGCAGCAAAAAACGCGAGTGGAACAAACAACGTCTGAAAATCAGGAGCGGTTTTCTCTTGAAAACAGCTCCGTATTTTGAGACGTCTTGGCTCTGCGTGTGAACATACCTTTACAATACCCTCTATGAGGTCACTTTGTCCTAACGGGTCACATGGGATAGTCTATTATGGAGTTTAGCCATTTAAATTATCTATTTCTTGAGTCTACTGCTTGACCGCTCAGTGAATTGAAGTCCTGCAGGCAACTTCTAAATAACAGACCAGAACCACAAGGCGAATGTAATCTAGATCTCACCTTTCCTCCGCAACCTCTGCAGTTTCAGCTTTTTCTTCCAATCGCTTCTTCAACAAACCTTCTTTCTCAAGCTGGCTATACAGACCGAGGATCTCCACTTCAAAGACCTGACTTATCCTCTTCTGGGCTTTATACTTACTCTCTGCTGCTTGGAGCTGCCCTCTAAATAGAAAAAAAAAAAAACACAAGCGAAGAGTTAATTGCTACTGGTTTTGTAATAGATGAAAACGGTCAGTAACAGGACTAGTAATACCTGTTCTTCGATTTCACATCTTCCAAGAATTTCTTTTGCTCCTGGAACAGCAGCTCTTTTTTGGCCAGCTGCGCCTCCAGCTCCACTATTTTCCTCTGGGCGCTCTCGAGCCTCTGATTTTGTTGCACCACCATGCACCGCGCTTTTTCCAGCTCCTTTCTAAAGGACACCTGCAGCATCTCTACTTCCTAGAGGGAGCAGAACATACAAGTTTATAAGCGGTCTACAGAACTAGATCAGAAATAAACCGTATTATTGCTGCCATATTGAATGACCGCAACACCTGGGGCCATCAGAAACACCCCGACATTAATCGGAGCATACCTTATCAGCATTGGTGTTTTTGTGTTGCAGTTGCTCCACGTAAAGCTCATTCACCTCTCCAAGAATCAAAAGCTGCCGGTTCAAAAACTCCATCTGATGCTGCACAGACTCGCTGTTTGAAAGCTGCAGATACAAAGGCACGGGAAACCCAGCTCAACAACATTTTAAAGTTGCCATGTTTGTCCATTTTAGACGCCTAGTATAATCCAGAGTGGTGAGCCATTGGAAGACTAAGCTCCCACTCTGGAGTTACGATCATGCAGTACATAGGATTGTTTATTCTTTTGAATTGGTGCCATGTAATACTATATTTCCCCTGCAGGGGGCATGGAAGGGCAAATGTTCAACCTCCCGCAGCAACTGATCGCCAGCGGGTCTGTATTTGGAAAAGGAATAGTTGCCCTGAAAATCTAACCTTAAAAAAGGCAAAACCCTGTTTGAGCGCTCTCTGGCTATAGGGGATAATTTTGGATGCTAATTGAGAAAGATTTGCACGTATTCTGATCACTGGAGGACTGTAAAGTTATTACTGTAAACTAGACATGTTCAAGGATTTTAAATGGTATATTATGGAAAATGTAAAGAGGCTCTCTGCTCTGAACAATTACCTCTTGTTAGAAGGGCTCCTTGACAATAAGCTGATCACAAAGTGCCCCCCTGCTGGAACGCCCAGTGATCAGCTGTGATCTGTGAGGAAACCTGGCAGTAAGTGTTGAGTTTCTCTGCAGCGCCTCCACAGGAGAAATGAAGCATTTCACAGTGTGCATTCATATGTGTTGTCTGAACGCAGGACACGACAGCTCCTCCAGAGATGATCGGCTCTGCCCAAGAGATGAGAATCCTGGAGAGGGGGTCCCCCCCTTCTATTAACCCAGAATTCCCTATTCGGGTGTATGACTACGGGTTTTCTAAACTAGACAATCCCTTTAATACTTATGTGGGCAGGACATGTTTCTAGAAGACCAGACAGAAAAGGATCCTTACCTTCTGAGACACCTGGCTGAGTCGAAGCTCTGTGTGGCAAACCTTGTTGTTGGACAGTTTCAGCTCAGACCGCAGGTTAGTGATGGTACTGCGACTATCCTCCAGCTTAGTCTAGAAACACAAAATCAGCATTGGAGTTTAAGTTCAGCCTATACGGTTGACAGAAATATAAAAAAAAAAGTCAGAGTTGGGACCTTATTGTCACCATTTATGGTTGCACTAAGGACCATGACAAAACCGTAGGCTCTAAATTCAAAGGCCAAGGATTGGGTTTCTGACCTGCAGCTCCTGGCTCTGATTGTAGAATTCCTCCCGGTCATGTTGGAGTTGTCGGATCTGGCTATGAAGCCGAGTGAGCACGTTGTCCTTCTCTTCCTGCAGCCCCTTGTACCGCACTTGTTCTTGTACAAGGCTTTGCTTTGCTGACTGGATGTCCACTTCTTGCAACTTTAATAGGGTTTTCTAGGTGGGGGAAGAAAAAAAAAAAAAAAAAAAATCTACTATAGCAAAGATCTGCTATTTCGGAGTCTCCGATATATAAATATCACAATTCTTATGCACAGTTTTCTACGTTTAGTTGGAATTTATAAATGCTCAGCTTTGCACAAGCCGTTCGGAGCGAAGCAATCAGCTAATGGTCTATTCTGCTGCCGACATAAGGAATATGGGGTGGACACCGTTGCAGGACTCCCCTAATACACTGCAACAGCTTTACACAATCCCTTACTACGGCCCAAGAACATTTGTTCTCTATCCACAGCATTCAATGTCTATGGGGCTGACAAACAGCAGATTCAGTACTCTGTTGTTTCCGCTGGTTTTATAGATTTTGAAGGGTGCTCGGCCTCCACTCCATTGAAGCTCCTCCTCACTGCAATCTGGCAGTGAGGAACAATGGGGGTTTTGGGACCCCCGATCTAGCAATCGGTGGGGCCCCGAGCAATCAGATATTTATCCACATACTGTAGGTCGGTGATAAGTGTTATTCTTGGCACTACCCCTTTAAGGAATCCCACTTACCATAGCAGCACTCTGTTCCTCGAGGGTCGTCACTTTGATCACCTTGCGCAGTAGCCGTCTATTGCGCATGGCGTGCTGCTGTCTTTTAAATCGCTCGTACAATAGCTGGTTGTGAAGAAGCACCAACTGGTTCCTTAACGTGTTGATCTCATCAGTTGGGGGGGAACCTGACAAATATATTTAAATCTGTAACAACTGGTAGGCAGAATGAGGCCATTTACGTGGTAGGATATTTGATGGTCTATTGGACACGAATAATTGCAGCAATACAGAAGAGTCGTACCTCCAAAGTGAGTCCAGTCCGCTGATTTACTGGGTAAAGGCAATCTGAAAAATAATGCATGACATGTGGTTAGACCAGCCCAGGCTACGAGGCTGAAGACCTGGATTTCAGGACCAGGAATATTGCATTTATGGGTATTCCTGTAATCAACCATAATGATGTTTTGTCTTCACGAGTGATGACTGCATCCGTATAGAAATTGATTCTGAGATGGAAGTGCAGATTCACAGGTTAAAGGTCACTCTGGATCGCTGTGATACAGACCGAACGCCGTCTACCAAGGTCAGTACTTACTTGTTCAGCTCTTTGGTGTGCGCGTCAGCTCCTAAATGTATGAGCCGGTCTAGCACCTCTGCAGGAGACACCGACGTGCTGTTTTCTTCAGCTTCTTCATTGCTCCCTTTGAATTTCTTATACAGCTCCTCTGTCTTTTTGGAAATGAAATAGCTTGCAGTTTTAGGCAGAGCCAGCTCAAAAAGGTGCTCGTAAGGGGTAGGATTGAAACAGGATCTGCAGCGGGCCTGAGTTTTGCTAGGGCTAGGGGTATGGATGTTCCTGGAATCGGGCAAAGAGTCAGTAGACGGTGTCTTCCCTGAGTCATCATTCTCCGCTCCATTGGGGGGCTCAATGGGGGTGAATGCCTGTTTTGAAGAGTCCTGGGATCCGTTGCAGCGCTGCTTGGTAGCAGCTGGGATATCAGGGGTGTGGGTAACATTAGTAGAGTAGCTTTTTTTCTGAGAGTTGGGCTGACTGTCAGACTTCGGGCAAAACGGTGAATCGAAGCCCCCACGGCGCACTACTGGCTCATGGTCAGATTTGGTGGTGATCTGAGACAGCTCCTGGAATATAGCAGCTGGTGCACAAAGATCATAAATTAGCAGTTCATTCATTAAAACAAAGGCTTAAACTTATTACACTATCCATTTTACGCAAACCAATTATGACTACCACCGTGACTGGAGGACACCAGGTACATACTAGAGAGTGCAGTGGTCTGGGATCCAGGAACATTTACCTTTGTTCATCCCCAAAAAAACGCACCGTGCAAATGCAAACCAGTGTAAGAGTGCACTCCTGAAGTCATGAAAACGAACACTTGTTCTATACGTACAATGCTATATATAGTGTATACTATAACAATTTGAAGACACACACACTGCATTGGCTTAAAGAGGTCCTGGCAATTTTGTAGCAACTTTACATAGAACTCTGCGTTCTGTCTTTCCTATGTTATTCCTTATAGAAAAGTTTAAATTGCCAATACTTTTCCAGGAGGAATAACAGAGGAACAGCTCAACGCAGAGTTAAAAATAAATAGCTGTTTATAGTAAACACTTGTATTTGCCGTGAAATAAGTAGACATGATAGAGTGACCCGTCAGCTCTCCAGACAAGGTTAATTTTCAAACTTAAGAAATAAAAGGTTCCGGTGATTAAGTAGTCACCACCGCGATCACCCAGTCAGTGCTTGCCTTGAAACAGTTACCTGGTAAATCCACAACCTACCTTTTTTCTTTATTCCTAAAAGATGAAACAAGATTAACACAGCATATAGCTTAAACGCAGCAGATCATGCTTTAAGGGCCTTCAGATGAACCATGTGAGCGTATACGGAGCTGAAACATACGGAGTGGTTTTCAAGGTTAAACAGCCTCTGATTTTCAGCCGTTTTTTAGGCATCATTGGGTTTTTTTTTACGGATGTTTTTGGAGCGATATTTCTATTTATTGAGACGAAGAAAGACTGCTCCAAAAACAACTCAAGAAGTGACATGCATTTTTTTACGCGCCGTGTAAAAAAAAATTTTTGGGGAAAAAAAAAAAAAAAAAGGTCCCGTGGGAACGAAACGCAGTTTTTTCCCATTGAGATCAAAGGGCAGATGTTTGGAGGCGTTCAGCCACTGTATTTTTAGCAGTTTTTCGGGGAGTGTACAGCCCCAAAAATGGCTGAAAATAAGCAGTGTGAACATACCCTTAACATTACGAAGAAAGATGTGATGCAAAGGATTGGTGAGATTACCAAGCCCCCAAAATGGCACTACATAACCTGAAAAAGGCTAGCCCAAAAAAACACTTCTGGCATGAGAACTTTTTCAGTTTTAAGTGATCTTATTACTACCTGAATGGGTCAATCCAGCTATTGTACGCAGTTATCACAGCAGCAACTGCAGGTTCAAGTGGCAATTTTCACTGGCTAATTGACCTCCCCTCTTAAAGGAACAGTGTCATCACAAATAATTTTTTTATATGTTAAAGATGTTAGTGCTTTAATAAAAACGTTTATTTTCATTTGTGTGTTTGTGTTTTACTTTTTCTTATTTTTACACTTTTTCTTCCCTATGGGGGCTGCCATTTTTTGTTCCATTTCTGTGTGTGTCGATTAACGACACACACAGACATGGAGTACGGCAGCCACAGTCCCATAGGGACTGCGAACGGCTCCCGTCCCATTGACTGCCGTGTACGGCGTCTGTGTGGGAGCTGCGCATGCGCCGCTCCCACACAGTCCTATTCGAAATTGGCGCCGTCCGGCGCCATTTTCTTGTGGACCGGAAGTCGCGGCCGGACAGTAATATTACTACTTCCGGTCGCGGCTTCCGGACTTGTGCACATGGAACAGCGGCAGCAGACGGAGCGGACGGGCCGGAGGGAGCCGCGGCGGCAGGAGCAGGTAAGAGATTTCAATGTATGTTAGTGTTTGTGTGTGTTTACTACTGTATGTAAACCTACTACACTGTGGGTTACCTCAAAAAATGGCGACACACAGTGTAGGAGGTTACATCGTTCAAACCCCTCGTTTATCCCGGCACTAGCCAGGATAAAGGAGGGGGGGGATGCTGAGAGCTCACTAGAGCGAGGGCTTTTAACCCAATGTTGCAATGCTGCAATTTTGGGAACTAGCTCCATCTAGTGACCAAAAATGGGTAGTATTATAAATTAGAATTAATTTATAATATTTCCTGACTATTTCCTGACTCGTGAAAAAAATAAAAAAAATTTGAACCATGTTTAATCACCCACACACTAAATGTTTAATTTTTAAAAAAAAAACATGTTTTTCTGGCAACACATTCCCTTTAACTCTGAAAAATAGTTGGGACTACAGATAGTCTACTAGTTACTAGCCTGACGTACTAACCTTCCTCTGCGTTACTGTCATTTGCAGATAACTCTTCTATCACCTCAGGAAGTTCACTCAGCGACACCATCTTCACAACTTTGGGAGTTTTATCTGTAACGAATGAATATCAATATAGAGAACATAAGCAACTCACAATTCTATTCATCTCAGCTTGAAAACAATAAGAGAAAAATACAATACACGAAAAGACAACAGCTCCCCCAAGTGGGCAAATGCCAAGTTACACCTCAAACAAAAGTCAGTTCCAGAATCTCACCAAAGCCCTTCTCTCCCTTGTTGAGCGGTTGCTTGAGTTTCTCCTGATTGCCGACTTCATTCTATGAAGTTAAAATGAATGTCAGAAGTGTGGAGGGGAAAAAAAAAATGATCAACAAGATCCCCGTTTTTGTAAAAAAAAAAACTTGCCTTTCTGGGGGGTGTTAGGGTGGATGAGACATTTGCCGAATGCGTAGAGTCATCAGAGCTGAGATTAGGAGGAGGGGAGGTTGCTGGTGTTCCTATGGGGGTTCCTTTAAAAAATTACAAAAAAAAAAGAGTGAGGATTTTTTCCTTGAGTCAGTTTGTTTCATTTTTATCCGGTCTACGTAGTGTGTAGCCCCAAAGCATGTTATTGTTTTTCATATATAAAGCTTATATGTAGCTACAAAACTTACTTGTCCAGAGCCCAGCAAGTAAAGATACCCACGATTTGGAAAGCACCAAAGTCTGTGAGCCGGAGTCAGATCTATTCCTGTAGACCATTGAAATTCATGCTTACGGATGCCCCAAGCATCAGACTAGACCAATTAATGCTGGACCATCAGAATATTGCTTTATCTTGTTCAAATCTTCAATTTTTAAATCCAAATTCCAAGATGTAGTAGATAGAACATTATAAGAAGTATCCTTCCCATGATGATCCCCCGCCCGATCCATCATGGGGTGTGGAGATTACACTACCGCACGTCCTGAAAAGTATTGCATGGACCCCATTAGGTAGAATAGGATCCACACAACTCCCCAAACGCTGTACTGTTGGCCCAGACACCATACCGACAGCACGCCGTAGTGTCTCTCCACACCCGATGCTGGATCGAGCACATCACAATGGTAGTGTCACTTTAAATAGGCTACTGACTCAGTCCATATACCAGTAGGTCCCTGTGCCTGCGGTCCTGGGTAGAAGTGGTTGAGGACGATATTTACCAGATCTAAAATTTTCCATTTTGAAGATCACTAAAGACCACCACCATACTGAAAGAAAAAGATTCACCATCGCTTGTGTCTCGAGGCTGCGCAGGTCTTTATGGTTTTAGATCGGTAGTTCAAGCAACGGATTAGACCTTACCTATACCTTTATATTCTCCCTTCATATACTAGTGCATGGCAGACTCGGTGGTCTCACTCTGCAGCAAACCTTGCCCCCATAATTGTATGGACACTACATACAGCATGTTTATACAGCTTTACGCAGCAGTTCATACAATAAAAGCAAAGCTTTTTCCATAACCCACCGGGTGTGCTTAGAGCTTTGCCAGGACGGGGAGTTGACAGAGAAGCGTCTGGCTGCGCAGCGACCGGAGAGCTGGGGGGAGTAGTCATTCCGCACAAGGTGGAAGGGCTCCAGAAGGAGTCCTAGAGTAGACCGATATAAAATATAGTGAATCAATAAAAGCCTGCAATAGACATTAGACCTGTAAAAACTAAAATTCTCTCTTCTGCGACAACGTGTAAAAAAAAAAAAAAAACGAGAATTACTGAAAACGGGACTACAAAAGAACTTTAATGCAATTTGCCAAGAAAAAAAAAAAACGGGGATTCTATACAAATGATTACAAGAGCTATGCAAATGTTATGTCCAACCTTTGAGATTTGTGTTGGAATGATGTTGCGTTAAGCAGCTCCCTGTTGGATCGACTAAGCCAATATGTGGTCTACGAATAGAGATGTGCATAGAGAGCCCTGTATATGAAGGGGACACAGAGCGGACCCCTGCCAGCATTCTGGGATAAAAGTTTAAAGGGTATTTTCCAGGAATAGAACATTGACGGCCCTTATTGATAATAGGCCATCAATATCAGATCGGTGGTAGTCCAACTTCAGGCCCCCCCCCCCCCCCCGATCAGCTGACTGAATCGGCAGGGGTGCCGGGAGTCTCAAAACCCCTTTCGTTTAACGATAACCATATTAACAGGACAGGTCAGACAAAAATACACTTTTCTAGCACAACCTACCTGTGTAATTTCTGCTTGCAGCTGGGAAGCTTGGCTTCCAATATGGAGCAGTAGGGGCCCCTGTGTGCAAAGCCTAGGAGTGGAATAGGGCGTGGAGGAGTTGCTTCCTAAAAATAAGATTAAAAAAAAAAACATTGGTTACTAAAAACGACTGACTATCGCTTTAACCCTCACGTGCCCATAGCACATTTTACCCATGTAGAATGGTCATGTCACAGCAGGTGTTTCCTGAGGAGATATATAGTACGGGTTTATGTGGGGACAAAAATGCTTAGCAATGTAGTCCCTGCAGCATGGGAGTACACGCGATAGCACGACGGAGGACCGGAATGTAAGTCGACTGAGATTTTCAGACTTTTATAGCACTGACGGTGGTCCGGAAGTCTAGATGCAAAACAATCTTTGACGACGACACCATCACGTGACCGGCCCGGTTGTACAAGCAGGAGATGTAGTACAACGAGTACAGCGGGGAAGGTCACATGATGAAGAGTTGTGTCGTCATCGAAGGCGGCTGTGCAACTAGACTTCCGAACCACTGGCAGCGCTATAAAAAAAATCTATGGAAATCTCAGAATATGCGCGATGGGGGACCGGAACGTAAAATTAGCAAGTGTAGTCATCACATACTGCAGGGACTACAATGCTAATCATTTTTGGTCCCCACAAACTTTTTATGTTCCATCAGCTGGACCATAAGATGGCAGATCCATGCCGGTTACACACCATAGTTGCTGCAGATCTCAGGATAGGGACTGGAGGCTGCGTCCTGTTGCCTTTGTCGAAGCCGGGAGGAAAGGGGAGAATATCCTTCTTCATAGGAAGCTTCGTTGGGGTCCAGAGAGATTTTGGCACATTCAACAACTATGTCATGAGTTTCCAACCTTTTCCACCTGCAACATAAAAAGCTTGTTAAGTGAACTGGATACTATAGAATAGTCTGATGCTGGGGTGACACGGCGTTGCCTTAAAGGGAAGGTGTCATGATTTTTTTTTTATCATATTGCTTTTAGTATGAAAACATAAATTTTATTTATATTCTCATGTCCTACTTTTTACTTCTCTATGGGGGCTGCCATTTTTTTTTTTTGATCTCTGTATGTGTCGATTAACGACACATACAGAGATGGAATACGCCTCATACATCCCCATAGAGAATGTGAACGGGAGCCGTTCCATTCTCTGCAGCGCACGCCTTCTGTGTGGGAACGGCGCATGCACTGCTCCCACACAGACCAAAACGAAGCTAGTTCGCAGAGCGAAATCCGGCGCCATTTTCATGTGGACCAGAAGCCGCTGCCGGACAGTAAGATGACGACTTCTGGCCGCAGCTTCCGGTCATATGTTCAGTTCAACGAGGTGAAGGCGCAAGGAAGAGGAGCGGAGGCAGTAAGAACTTTGGTAGACCAGCGGAGGCAGGAGCAGGTAAGTTATGTTCATGTGCGATCATGTCTGCTGAGCCCTGTATCTAATCCCATCATGTGTGATACTGTCTGCTGAGCCCTGTATCTAATCCCATCATGTGTGATACTGTCTGCTGAACCCTGTATCTAATCCCATCATGTGTGATACGGTCTGCTGAGCCCTGTATCTAATCCCATCATGTGTGATACTGTCTGCTGAGCCCTGTATCTAATCCCATCATGTGCGATACTGTCTGCGGAGCCCTGTATCTAATCCCATCATGTGTGATACTGTCTGCTGAGCCCTGTATCTAATCCCATCATGTGTGATACTGTCTGCTGAGCCCTGTATCTAATCCCATCATGTGTGATACTGTCTGCTGAGCCCTGTATCTAATCCCATCATGTGTGATACGGTCTGCTGAGCCCTGTATCTAATCCCATCATGTGTGATACTGTCTGCTGAGCCCTGTATCTAATCCCATCATGTGCGATACTGTCTGCGGAGCCCTGTATCTAATCCCATCATGTGTGATACTGTCTGCTGAGCCCTGTATCTAATCCCATCATGTGTGATACGGTCTGCTGAGCCCTGTATCTAATCCCATCATGTGCGATACTGTCTGCGGAGCCCTGTATCTAATCCCATCATGTGTGATACTGTCTGCTGAGCCCTGTATCTAATCCCATCATGTGTGATACTGTCTGCTGAGCCCTGTATCTAATCCCATCATGTGTGATACGGTCTGCTGAGCTGTGTATCTAATCCCATCATGTGTGATACTGTCTGCTGAGCCGCTGTATCTAATCCCATCATGTGTGATACGGTCTGCTGAGCCCTGTATCTAATCCCATCATGTGTGATACGGTCTGCTGAGCTGTGTATCTAATCCCATCATGTGTGATACTGTCTGCTGAGCCGCTGTATCTAATCCCATCTTGTGTGATACTGTCTGCTGAGCCGCTGTATCTAATCCCATCATGTTGGAAATTCACAATATCTCCAATGTTTCCCCATTGAAAAAAGTTGCAATAGACCATTGCAAAAAGTTTAACCATGTCAGTTTCTTTGCGATGGTCGCTTGAAACTTTCCCCATAGGGAAACATGTGTTTAGTAGTGAATCCCTTGCAGATAATATTCCAATTTTTCCAGCCTATTTCTGGCAACGCTCTAATATTTAAAATCCAGTTGGAGAACCGATTGCAGTAAATCTAGGTACTTGAAGCACCCGGTCACGTCAGGGCTAAATAGCCATTTTCACCCCTAAGGGTATGTGCACACACACTAATTACGTCCGTAATTGACGGACGTAATTCGGCCGCAAGTCCCGGACCGAACACAGTGCAGGGAGCCGGGCTCCTAGCATCATACTTATGTACGATGCTAGGAGTCCCTGCCTCTCCGTGTAACTACTGTCCTGTACTGAAAACACGATTACAGTACGGGACAGTTGTCCTGCAGAGAGGCAGGGACTCCTAGCATCGTACATAACTATGATGCTAGGAGCCCGGCTCCCTGCACTGTGTTCGGTCCGGTACTTGCGGCCGAAATACGTCCGTCAATTACGGACATAATTAGTGTGTGTGCACATACCCTAACATAGTACAGTATTTTTTGGACTAAAAAGCTAAAAAGTCCCTGCGTCTTATAGTCGGCAGCGCCGGGCCTTGACAGCTTCTTACTTCGCCCCTTCCTGACCCGTGATGTACCAGTACATCATGGAGCAGGGAGGGGATGATACTTTGAGCTGAGCGGGCTCACGTTCGGAGTCCGCTGCATACACTGCAGAGGTCAGCTTTGTTTTACAGCTGACACGCTGCTCTAACGGCCAGGAACAGCGATGGCGCCGTTAATGGCCATTTAACTAGTTCAATTCTGCAGTCAATAGTGACCGCGGCATTTATAGGGGTTTTCAGAGAAGGACATATCCACAGAGGTGGGACCCGCACCTATCTCTAGAACTGGGCCCCCTAAACCCGGTTCTATCTTACCCGACTCCGCTGTCTCCCGGCCACTTCCTGGTTACATGGATAAGTTACGAAAACAGCGTAACTCGCTGAGCTACGTGGTTTCCTTAACTCCCATAGAACCGAATAGTTGTTACAGAAATAGCGCAGCATGCTACGCTGCTTCTCTGCCATTCGCTACTATGGGAGTTACGGAAACAACGTAGCTCAGTGAGTTACGCTGTTTTTGTAACTCATCCATGTATTGTACCAGCGTTTTAATGATCGCTGGTTCAAGTCCCCTAGGGGAACAAATAAAATGTAAAAAAAAAAAAACAAAAAACACCCTTTTCCCATTTTTCCCCCAAGCACAATGTAAAAATAAAAAGATTGGTATCGCTACGACAGTAAAAGTCTGAAACTATTACAATATAGCATTGAATCACATTGAACGGCATAAAATGAATACATTTAAAACCCCAGAATCGTTTTTTGGTCACCACAGCGCTAAAAAAAATGATGAAATAAAAAGTGATAAAGAAAAATCATATGTACCAAAAAAATAAGCCCTCAAAAAAAAAAGTTATTTTTTTTTAATCAATAATTTGTTTTCTTTGTAAAAGAACTAAAATATGAATTTTTTTCCTATTTTCTGTTGTCCAAAACCCGGGTGCGTCTTATAGTCCAAAAAATACGGTAGTTACAGCAAATCAGATTGTAGACCTGGTGAAGAAAGCTGCTGAGATGTCAACGCTACCGCCGTCCCCCAGAGGCAATATGCGGGGGGTGGGCAGTCTTAAGACCGTGTCCATTCACAGCCTGTGCGACAAGAGCAGGAAGAGGTCACCAGCCCATTCTGAAGTCGAGAAGCCGCGGTGGAACGGAGGCGCCGGTCAGGAGACTGGACAGTCACTTTATTAAATATTCGTGAAAATACGTACCTGCTTGGGTCCAATTCATGGTCTTTGGAACCAGTAACCAGCTCTGGGTGAATTCTAACATGTTCCATCATTGGCTGAAAAGGCGGAGACGACAAAAAAAATAAAGAAATAGGTATATAATATATACGTTACCGTGTAAAACAAAAACTCTACCCAATACAATGAAATGTCATGGATCAAGCCCCCTACAGCATGATTGTTATCTAAGTAAAGAGAGCGATTTGATCAAATAATGGACGGCTTCAGGCACCAAATGGAATTTTTTTTTTTCCGGTTTTTGCACAAAAAGTGACGTTTCTTTGCAAGAACCAGATCAAGTTTCTGCATTAGGGAACTGCTATTTAAACCGTTCCCTTATATGTTCCCGAGGTTCAGCTGCCCATCATAAGCAGATGTTTTTACCTTTACTATCTCTTCAAACGTCTCCAGGTTTTCCTTCATGCTGTAATGGGAGCGGAGGAAGGACACAAAGTTGCACGGGTACATCCCATAGAGGCGGTGGAAGAGGGCATACACGCTGGCGTGTAGATGAACGAGGCACGTCTCTGCTACATTACCTGGTGGGAACGGAAACAGCAGATGTGGGTGATTAATCTACATGCAAGTCCCTCGAAATCCAAGCAGGTGGTTCTAGTGGAAACATTGCACAGACTAAGAAACAGGACACGGTCGTATCAATGGCTGCGATATATAAATAGCATTAGATGCATCAATACAGACTTCATCCAAATGACGCGCTGAAGTGTGATAAGCGAGTGTGCACCGAGAACACAGGCCGGAGATACATATATAAAAACATCAATACTGTACTATACAAGCACCGGAAAAATGATGGATTACAATCCTGACTTATATGAAGTTTATTGGTCCATATTGTATAAGGCCATATATAAAATCCCTATTTTATTACACATGCAAATAAGAAAGTTTAAAATATATTGGTTTAATTTGTCATTTACACAAACCTTACAGCTTCGGTCACTGGGGACAATAATAGCTGCATACATTTATTTTCCTCCTTGCCAATGGATAGATCAGGGCAGTGGCGTAACTATCGCTGTAGCAGCCATAGCGGCTGTTACGGGCCCCCCCCCCAAAGTCCAGTGGCACCGCTAGCAACCGCTATGGCTTAGGACGCAGATATTATTGAACACTATCACCTCCCAACCGTCTCTGATTTGGCGGGACATGCCAGGGTTCTGGGAGGCGTCACGCGGACGCAGATACAGTTGAACCCAATTCTGGAGCAGGAAGCAATCGTCTCCCTGCTTCAGAATTCAGTCAGAGCGGAGGAGAAGAGGGACCTCCTCAGTTTGCCGAGGACTCCCTGGGGACAGTGCTACGTTAAGCGCTGTGCTAGGGGGAAACCCTGATGTCACGGTCCATATGAAAAAATATATAAAAAATTCCGTGCTGCGCGTGCATCAATTGTCAGGCACAGGGACTGAATCCCTGCGCAGGCCGGCGTGGTGACATCACTGGATCACAGCGGCCTACGCAAGGATCCAGCCAGCGTTGAGTATGCTTTGGAGAAGCTCCGTTCATCATGGTAATGGAGCCTAGGTGAATATAATTGTTTGTTTTATTTGGGGGTGTCAGAATATACAGGGGGCTGTATGGCAGAATCTAGTGGGGGGGCAGGGCAGAATCTACAAGGGGGGACTGTGGCACCGAGGGGAGGGGGGCCCAGTCTTGCTAGTTACTCCCCTGGATCAGGTCATGTATTCGCATACGTACATTGTTTTGCAAGGTAGTAAAGAACCCTTTCGCTTATTTAAAGGTTATGTATATTATTGCAGCCATTTTTTTTATTGACCCATCGCATAACAAAGAGGAAGCCACAGTCCTGATACAAGTATCCGTCATTTTAGGTCTACAGCTCCTAAGTGCCTCCAAACTACAAATAAACCCAGCGCAGTCTGACCCTGCGGTCACACTCCCATCATCCATCTCCTACATCTTGCTAACCCGCCAAATGAAAGTTATTAAAAAAGCAGGAGACCATTGGAGAGGGGTATGTCTGCAGGATCAGACTACGCAGGGTTTATTTGTAGTCTGGAGACATGAAGGCCTGCATAAAAATTGTAGACAATACAGGATATTTTTAATCACGACTATGTGCAATGTGGCATTTCTTATTCCAGATGAACTGAACCGATGAAAGGGCTCTCATTAAAAACCGGTGCGGTGTAGGACAGCGAATGGCTGGCACCAGTTTCCAAACTAACGCAGCTCTGAATGTGCCAAGTTCCGGAACTTCATACCCGGTCATTGGAATCAAAGTCTGAAACACATAAGCTTGTAGGGAGGGATAAGCTTATAAACTTCTTACCTGGGTTCTTCAAGCACCAAGCGGACAGTCGGCCAAAAATGTCAAAGAACTCGTGCAGATACTGTTTCCCGGACTGCGGAATCATTGGCAGCACGGTGATTAGCACTAGGACTGCGGTAGTGAGAATGACCACATCGGTGTCTGTCTGTAAAACACAACGAGAGGGTTATGACAAACGGCAACCGGCTTTCTAATCTTCCTCCATTACCTTATAATATGCAAAACTATTTTCTTTCATTCACAGACTTAATGGGGTTGTGACGTAAGGAGAATCCCCGTCCATAGGGCATCTGAGGCACCCCACATTCAGGACCCCCTCTATGTGCCGAAGACCAGCTCTGCTACACCCAGCATGTTAAACGATGGCCATTCACTGACTATATATTTCCCTGCAGCGGCCTCTACATGGCAAATATATAGTCAGGTGACGTTTCCTCCAGCGATAAAGGAGGATTGCCAGGGATAAGAAAAGCAAAACCCGCAGCAATCAGCCGATCCTCCAGTTACAAATGGGTTGTCTTAATGAGCAATCAAATTTACAGTAATTTCTGTTTCTAGGAAAGCTGGGTGACAACCCAATACTCAGGCACTGGGGTCATCACCCAGCTTTCCCAGACATCTGAACTGTAAATACGTTTAGTTGGACGGTAATAAGGCTGCGGGTGGAGCTGTATCATTGCATAACTAGGAAACGTTGGGCAAAGGTCGGTCACCACCCTTGTAGCGGCCATATTGGCGGTCATCCAGCTTTTCCAAAATCTAATTTAACCAAGGCTTTGTGCACATCTGCGTCAGGGGGTCCTTCCGGAGCCTCCATGGCCGATTCCATCAAACGAAGCAGGAAAAGAAAAACAGTGCTGCGTGCAGTGCGGACACCTGAGCATTACACGACAGACCCCATGGTAAACCAGTGGGGTGTGTTGGGTGTCGCTGGTGTCCGCTGTGCGACTGAACCAGCACTGCATTGTGGCTTCCATTATAAATTGAAGTCATAACTAGGGCTGAGCAATTATGGCCTAAACCAAAATCACGATTAATTGAACAGGTAACCTCGATAACGATTATTGTACTATTAGGCCACACCCCTTTTGTATGCCACGCCCCCTATTTGCATGCTGTCATTGAATTAATATTTACCCCAAGCCTGCTGTATACTACTGTATATAATATACCCCCTGACACTGCCCTCACAGTATAATGCCCCATAGCTGCACCCAGATTTTAGTGCCCCCCCACAACTGCATCCCACACCGTATAATGCCCCCCATAACTGCATCCCACACCGTATAATGCCCCCCATAACTGCATCCCACACAGTATCAAGTCCCAAATAGCTGCCCCCACTCTGTATAATGCCCCAATAGCGCCTGTTGAAAATAATAATATACATACTCTCCTAATGCCTTTCCAACGACGAGTGGAGGAGATCCCTCCGCTCCTCTAGTTTGTGCGGCACGGCGCAGACAGTCGCGGCGACGTCACTGCCTCGCGTCCAGCAATACATAGTAAATGGTAGAGCAGGGACATTCCGACTCCCTGCTCTACCATTGGATTCAACTGTACCTGAGAAGATGCAGATACAATTGAAACCGGGAGAAAATAATTGATAAAACCGAAATTCGCAAGAGGACGTTGAATAATTTCGCTGAAATTCAATTTTGATTAATTGCCCAGCCCTAGTCACAACGCAGATGTGAACAGAGCCTGAGAAACGTGGGTTTTAGGTCTATTTCGTTGTACAAAATCGGAGTGGCTTAGACATCGCTACAGCTTGATGATAAAGGACACGAGCAGAATCACCTGCAAAAAAAGTGTGGACGTTAATGAGCGTTTAAAAGACGCGCCAATGTGTGTTAAAACCGGACGGCTGCTTTATTTCTGCCCATACTGCGGCCAAACCGCGTCCACTACATGCTCAGGGGGCAAATGCTCTCTGGTGAAGTCTTAACCATGCAAAATCCCTCAACCACCAATAAACCCAACACAATATCACCGAAAACCCAAATACCTTAAGACACTTTAATAAGGACTGCAGGACAGACGCTTGAGATAACTTGTGCTTCCAAGATGGCTGACGGCGAATCACATGGCCCAGTAGCGTCAGGGTTGGTAGACGCGTAGCTGCTTTACCTAAATATTCATTTATCTTATCCAATAAGTGCTGTCAAAGAGAAAGAAAAAAACGCAGGAATTACCAAATACTTCAAACTGCTCCAAAAACAGGTATTTTGTTGCGATTGTTCCCCGACTACGGAGGCGACGCCGGGGTTCATATTAATAACAAATGCCAAGCACGTAACCCGCACGTCCTGACTCAGGGGGACGGCAGATGAACTAATGTTAAATTCAGGCTCCTGTTACTGCAACCTAAAATCCAGGGGACACTTCGGGAACACTTGCACCAAATTCAATGGACACTTCTGGTGCCACCAATTTTTTGCTTTAGAACAAGGAGACCAT
Source organism: Rhinoderma darwinii (assembly GCF_050947455.1). Lineage (NCBI taxonomy): Eukaryota > Metazoa > Chordata > Amphibia > Anura > Rhinodermatidae > Rhinoderma > Rhinoderma darwinii. The sequence continues at coordinate 4,709,552 of NC_134694.1, forward strand.
TTCCCTTTGACTACAAGAAACTTACCAAACGTAACCGTCGCCCCTTTAGTAATTCTAGCCCCCAGATTGCACGTATAGAAGCAGAGCCCACGCACGCACATGATAATGCCACAAGAACGCATGGATGTGACATGCGGAGGACCAGCTATAGCTGGAGGAAGAATCCCTTATATTTTCAAGTTGCCCTAATTGAGGTCAGAATGTTTTAGCTGTAAGGCCACTGCGGTGGGGGAACTTCTTACTGTCAATATATTAGTGGGTAAAGGCCCTTTTACACGGGCCGATTAAATCGAGCGAACACTCGTTCATCTGCTGATCGGATCGTTTTAAAAATGAAAAATATATTTTGGTCGTTGGCAGCACAGGGAGACGCGCTGCCAATATGGTAACGTATGGAGACGAGCGAACGGAGTAACGAACGCTTGTCCCCCATACTGGTTCCTTGTGAAAGGAGAAAACAAGCGCCGATCAATGAGCTGTCTTGTTGATCGGTTCTAGTTTACACCAGATCTGTTATATCCATCATGAATCCAGTACAATCTGAAGCTACGTCAGCATAAACAAACCCTAAAAAGTTCAGCCCCCCCCCCCCCCCCATTATAGGGACCGTCCTGAAATTTCTGGATGAATGGTAACCCTGGTTATCAACTAACACTCCTGGTGGTTTGGGATGGTGTAAAATGTAATAAAAGGGTGGTTAGTGAAGCCTATAGCATATATACCTATAGCTTATTTCGATTTAATCTAAATAGGTTGGAAATTCTTATTACGGGTCAGAGCTCTTTATTCTTCTGTTACAAAGATCAAAATCCTCTGCTTACAGTCACACAGCAGTTACATAACATACTGCTGTCTGCAGCCACCACTAGGGGGAGCTCACTACATAGAGATATACAGCTCCCATAGCGTTACATGAGAATATTCCGCTACCTGCAGTCACCACTAGAGGGAGAACATTGCATAGTTATAAAACTATTGAACTAAATCAAATTCATATACAACGCGCTCCCCCTAGTGGTTGCTGAAAGAATCTGGTCTGTTTCCCATAAATGTGTTAGAGGGAGGTTTCCAGATAAGCCCTCTCAGGCGCATCACACACGGGGTCATCGCTCACCTTGTCATGAGGCTCTTGTACCATTGAGAGGATTAACATTGCTTGTTCAGAATTATTTTCCAGGTAATGATCCACCAGATTGTTTACAAGGACCGGAGAGCGATCTAGGATGAAGAAACACAAACGGGACATACAATTATTATTCAAACAACGACACATCATGGAGGCTTCATATAGTAGAGCGCTCAGTAATATAAACCCTGTAAGGCCCCATGAACACGACCATCATTTTGATCCGGAATCACGGCCCGTCACTGCAGATCAAAATACGGTTCCATACATTTCTATGGCCCACGGACGCCTTCCCGTATATATTACGGGCCATAGAAAGCAAATCCGTAAAAAACAGGACACGTCCTATTTTTTTATTTTACGGACCGTCCTCCCATACTTTATAATGGGAGCACGGCCCGCAAATCATGGGGCCCGATACTCTACAGGGTCTGTGCACTCCGCCATGCCGTGTACATGAGCCCTTACACCGTGTCCTATAGAAATCATCCGGCTCATTCAATGAGGGTCCCGATTGGTGGATCCCTCCCTATTATATGAGAACGCCCTCATAGGGGGTTGTGTGAACCAGGCCGGTACAGGCCGCTGCCTCATTCCATGAATACCTGAATTAAGGTGATCTCGTATAAGCCGGTGTATATCATCCAGTTGTTGCAGGTCTGTCGACTCCAGCAGGTAGAGATGCTCCCACACGTTGATTTGTTGGGCCATTGTCCAGGTGGGTGCGCTGGTGACGGGACACAGGAGGTTCAAGGTCACAGCAGGGTCCTCATCTGTGCCTCCTCCAAACTGCAGAGAGACATTTTATAGGATCAGTCCCCTTTAAATAACTTATTTGGCTGCTAAAACACAAACGACATCTGTCTGACCTTGTTCTATTTCAGGCCGAGCCCGGCGGGAATGAAACGGTCATCGATAAAATGGATTTATCACAGGTAAAAGTACGACATTATAATCAACACTGAGCGGGTGCCGGAAATGGAGGATTCTGAACCCCACCGTCGAGAATCAACATAAGTTCCACCAAAGCCCATGAAGAATCTGATCGGTAAACAAGGCCAGTGTAACTACCAAGCTTTCCCAGACCCCTGAATGGCAACTTTGTTTTATAAATTCTTTTATTTTCATTTTGTTATTTGGTATCACAAAGCATTCTAAGTATACACAACATAGTGCGAAAATGGCAGTGCAAAACATTCAACAGGCCAGCTGTCAGCATCACATACGTGTAAGGGGTCGCCTGAGAGTACCAGGTCGCTGGCAACAGATATTTAAGGAATCTCCGCTATGCACCCTGAACCCGCAGCCGTGCAGGATACTCCAGAAGGGAGCGTGAGAGCAGTAAGAGGAGGAAAGAAAAGCAGAGACCGTAAGAAGGAGAGGAGAAACGGGGAGGGGGAGCTGACCGGACACACCGGGTCTAGGAGGGAATTCACGAGGCCATGATGGTTTTATATTCCGCAGTTGTTTGAAATCGGATCCATTCACGCCATGTTTTTAGGAAGGAGGCATGGGTCCCCTTCATGGATGCCGTGAGGTCCTCCATTCTCATTATCTCCTGGATCTTGCCAAACCACATGCCCACTGTCGGAGGGCAGGACTGTCTCAACAGTGCAGGGACACACGCCCTAGCCGCGTTCACCAGGTGTCGAACTACCGAGCGTCCATACGAGGACAGGGGGACCTCACACAGATGAAGCAGGAAAAGGCCCGGGGATCGTGGGAGGGGGAAATCCGTAAAATTTGAGGAAATGCGCCACACCTCGGACCAGAACCCAGTCAGGAGTGGGCAGTCCCAGAAATTACGCAGGATTGTACCCACATGGTCACCACATCTCCAGCATAATGGCGAGGCCGCCGGGATCATTGCATGCAATCTGGAAGGCACCCTGTACCAACGGGACAGAATCTTGAACCCGGCCTCCTGAAATCCACTGGCCATGGAGGACTTATGTGTCGTGGTGAACAGGCGGTCCTTTTGTTCAGGGGTGAAGTCTCGCCCAAGTCCCTCTCCCAGCTGAGCAGGTAAGGGGGTGGAGACAAATTGGCGGGTGAGATCAAGAGCGTATAGAGTCTGGACGAGTGACGGATCGGGCCCGTACCTGTACACAGGAGTTCAAACGCGGAGCAGTCTCGTAGCTGCGCCCCAGGATGTTCTAATGACACCAGGAAATGTCGCAGCTGGGTAACCTGCCACGCCGAGAAAGGGACCGGATCCGACAAAGACCCTAGCTGAGCGCTCGACATCCACCTCCCCTCCTGCTGAAAATGTACTGCCTGTCCCTTACCCGCCCTCAACCATACTTGAAATGGGCCACTATCCAGTCCCGGTGGAAAAGCAGGATTGTCTAAGATCGGAAATAGCGGGGAGAGGGACGGCGAGAACTCCGCCCGAGGAAACACCCGTGCCGCAACTGCAAGGGTGGGACCTATTGTTGGGTGTGTTCGCGCGACCCGGGGAACCCGTCTACCCAACCAAGGTAGTGCCTGTAAGGGGATTGTCATAAAAGCCTGTTCCATAGATAACCATTCTTTCATCCCGCCGTGCCGGAACCAGTCTAAGATTCGTGCCAAGTGGGAGGCGTGATGGTAGGAGACAAAGTCCGGTAGACCAATGCCCCCCTCCCCCTTAACAGGAAAAAGCAAGGATCGGGCGATACGCGCTGGTTTCCCTGCCCATATGAATTTGTGCACAAGGGACAGCAGGGATTGAAAGAACGGGCGCGGGATATGGATCGGTAGGGCCTGTAGGAGATACAGAATCCGTGGTAAAATGTTCATTTTAAAAATCGCACACCTGCCAAACCAGGTGAAGGTCCCCGACGTCCAAGAGTCCAAGTCCGCCTTTATACGTTGAAGTGAGGGGAAGTTCACCGCATAAAGGCGAGAAAGATCACTGGGAAGTCGGACTCCCAGGTATTTAAGAGAGTCCCTTGCCCACTTGAACGAGAAGGACTCCAACAGATCAGCGACTAAAGTCTGTGGTAACGAGATGTTCAGAGCCTCCGACTTCTGGTAGTTTATTTTGAAGTTGGATAATCTCGAGTATCTACTCAGCTCCGCCATCAGGTTGGGCAAGGAAATTCTAGGGGCCGTGAGGAAGAAGAGTATATTGTCCGCGTAGGCGGCAACCTTATGGGATCTGCCTCCCAGGTCCAAGCCCGTAATATCCGGGTTGGAGCGGATGTGACACAACAAGGGCTCCAGGCATAAAATAAAGATCAGTGGAGATAAGGGGCAGCCTTGTCGTGTACCGTTGGTGATCCTAAATGAGGATGAGAGGTGCCCATTGACCTTGACCTGGGCTGACGGGGAGGAGTAGAGACCAGAGATCCAGATCATACGAGTCCCTATTCCTATATGTCGTAAAGTGGACAACATAAAGTCCCAGCTGACCCTGTCGAAGGCCTTCTCTGCGTCCGTTGACAAAAATCAAGTGGGGAGTGACGAAACTGTCGCCTGGTAATTAATTGCCCGCGTGGTGTTCTCTCGCTTCCCGTAAGGGCATAAAACCCACTTGGTCGGTATGTATCACATTATGGAGGAGCGGAGACAACCGATATGCCAGAATCTTCGCAAAGAGTATCAAATCTACATCCAGTAGAGAAATAGGACGATAACTCTGGCATAAGGAATGGGTCCTTCCCCTCTTTGGGTATGACCGTGATGTGCGCCCTCAACGTATCCCCAGGGATGGAGCCCCCCCTCGGTGAGCTAATTAAAGGCCCGGATGAAATGGGGTGTTGGCACGTCTGAGTAGGTCTTGTAGTATGGCAGGGACAGGCCGTCCGGTCCCGGGGCCTTCCCCGTGGGTGAGTCCTTCAGTGCCCATGACAACTCCTCTGGGGAGATGGGGGCCTCTAAGGCCGCTGAATGGCAACTTTGACTGGTTACGCACGGATATGTGAGCAGAGGATGAGCCACTGCATGACCAGACCGATTTGCCATAAAGGATTACAGAAAAGCTGGGTGACAACACATATGGAAGCTATAATGGCAGCAGTCCTGGTTGCCACTCAGCTTTCCCAGAAACAGATAGAACCTAAGAAACTGCTCCAAAACCACGGGGGACGACTGATCACCAGGAGAGAGCAGCGCTGCATTGCGCGCTTGGTGACGCTGATCACCAGGAGAGAGCAGCGCTGCATTGCGCGCTTGGCGACGCTGATCACCAGGAGAGAGCAGCGCTGCATTGCGCGCTTGGTGACGCTGATCACCAGGAGAGAGCAGCGCTGCATTGCGCGCTTGGCGACGCTGATCACCAGGAGAGAGCAGCGCTGCATTGCACGCTTGGCGACGCTGATCACCAGGAGAGAGCAGCGCTGCATTGCGCGCTTGGTGACGCTGATCACCAGGAGAGAGCAGCGCTGCATTGCGCGCTTGGTGACGCTGATCACCAGGAGAGAGCAGCGCTGCATTGTGCTCTCACCTGGTGATCAGCGCCGCCAGGCACATAATGAAGAACCGCTCTCTCCCTGTGTTCAGCACCGCCAAGCATCCAACGGCCCTGGCCATCAGCAGAGGGTAGTGTGCCAGCAAACTATGCCCCCCGTGCCGGCGGTGGCACCAGTGCTACAGGTTGCGGACCCCTGCTACAAGATAATACATGAACAGTCCATGAAGATCACATGAAAAACGTGCTGGAGCTTGTGTCCCCATGATAGAACCACCTGTCTGTGCTCTGGCCTTGGTAATTGTTGTCACTAAGACTTGAATCAATCACCAACATCAATCTGCACACGAGTCCCCATGACAACACTAATCGTATGATAAGGCCTTGTGCAGTGTTGTCATAGTAAGATTCAAACCACCAACATCGACGTGCACAAATTTTCTTTAAAGGGGTTCCCTATGCATTTTTTATTAACGGTCTATCTATAGGACTGGTCATCATATCAGTGGGGGTCCGACTCAGCGCCCCCCACCGATCAGCTACTTGATGGGGCTACAATGTTCGTCGCCACAACCTTTTCCCAGTTTACAGGCACAACGCCGTACACATCGGGAGAGGCTGGGCCTGGGTTCGCAGTTCAGTTCCTATCCTGTCACACGGACCTATGGATGTGGCCGAGCGGTCGTTACTCCGATCGCTCGTCCCCATCCATTTTCACGTCTCCCTGTAATATTTTACTTTTTTAAAACGATACGACCAGAAGATGATCGAGTGATCGCTCCCGTTTACACAGGGCAATAATCGGCACTGAGTGTTATATGAATGCTCGTCTGCCCGATAATCGTCCAGTGTAAAACCCCCTTAATGCAAATGATTTACAGTCACTCCATGTTCTATGAGGAAGGCTGAAGATGGTGGAAGTTTCCTTGAAAGATAACAGACGACCCGTGTGTATATTATATGGCGTCGTCAGATGCTGCAGGCCGTACTATTGATAGTTCTCCAGCCGGGCTCAGGTCAGGTAATCACTGATCGCCCTCGCTATCTATAGGTTTCCTGGAATCAGGCAGAAATAGATCAAGAGACGAGAATAGTCAAAGCGCGTCAGCCACAATCCGCAGAAAGAGAAGGGTGGTCCAATACAGAGCATCACCTGCCGCCGGCCCTGAGGGCATTGTAGGGTAATTAAGGGAGTCCCCGGATCAGGGAAGAGACGCACTCCAAATCACTGCAGTCCCTAATGCTTATTTATGTACATTCAGCAGTTATCCCTGCAGCCCCCCCCCGCCCCACAATAAGGTCGCGTCCACTGAAAGTTGTGCAAATTGGACAATTCCTTTAAATAAAGGTTATCTGTTATCTAAACCAGGCTTAGGCTCGGGTTGTGCAGACATTCGTGGTATACGACGACGCATACGTTATTAAAAAGTTACAAAAAATATTTTGCAGTACACGTTCGGTTTGTGTCTGTTCTTACTTCCGGGTTTTTTTTTTGTTCTTGAGCCAAATCAAACTTTGTAAAGTCAGGATTTCACATACATGGCGACAAACACGTTTCAGGGATGCGATCTTAGGGTTTAAAACTGCGTGTGTCGCCATTGACTTCAATAAAACTATATACATGTGGTATGTGTTTTGGAAAGGTACTAAGAAGCGTAAGTGACAACTCATTTCAGGACAAGGAAAAATAAAAAATACAAACACAAGACGCAGGTACAAACTACGCCATTAGGGCGCCGGTCCTGACCATAGAAGTCAATGGACACGCTGCGGTGCACGCGCTCACACTGGTGTTTCCGTGTCAAAACAGCACGTCAGACGTAAAGTAAAAACGAGATGTGAACTTACCAATGAAAAAAACTTTCAAAACTTTCTAACATTTGTGTTTCAATTCCTCATTGTCAAGATCTCTGCTTCCTCTCAATTAATACACCCTGAAAACCTATTTTTACCTAACACTTGTCTCTCAGCTGAGGGTTTGTTATAGTTGTATCCAGTCAAGACCAGTCAAGAATCCTTTCCTAGGTAAACACATCAGCAACAGAAAATTCTCTGATTGTTACAATGTATCAGTGAAGGTCATGTCATGTATCCATCTGAAATCCAGGATGTATAGGGCCCTGTTCACACAGTTTTTTTTAGAGGCAGAAAATCCTGCCTCCAAATTCAATCTGGAATATTGATCTGCCTGCACACCGTTTGCCGTGTTTTTCACCCACGGCAATTGAGCGCCGCGGGGAAAAAACCGCAGCGAAAAACGCATTTTCTGCCTCCCATTGACGTCAAAGGCAAGTCACTTAAAAATGCCTCCAATTGAAACCCATGCGAGTCGTTCTTAGCCGTTTATTGGCGCGTTTTCCGTGTCAAAAGACAGTGTGAACAGGGCCTTAAGAGGTATTCCCAGAATCGACAATCATCGCCTATCCACAGGATTAGTGATTATATGATAGCCTGCGCCCACCCCCCCCCCCTCGCTGGGAATCCTGTACCCCGTGGTCGACCATTGTAGCTGCCGCTACATTCAAAGTCTATGGAAATGATAGAACTAGTGGAGCGCAGCGCTCATTCTCAGAAGCATGGAGTAGAGTGACGGCCGTATGTCAGGCTCCTCGTAGATGGCCGTACGTGGGCGGCGTAAACAAGCGCCGATCAGAGTCAGCTCGTTATAATCGGCGCTCGTTTACTCCCATCACTCGTCCCCGTACATTTCCAGCATATCGGCAGCACGGCTCCGTTTATACAAGGCGCGGCCGACAACCATGATATTTTCGGCTGCAGAAGTGAAACGATCAGCCGATGAACGAGCGTTAACCAATAATTGGCCGGTGTAAAAGGGGTTAATACTGCAGACCCTTTTCACTGCAGGGGGTGCAGATGGGGATCCCAGTGATCAGGATGCAATTGTAACAAATCCACATGTACAACACAGTACAAAGATCCACAACACATGGAATCACTGTTCTTAGAAACAAACTAAGGCCTCATGAATTTTTACTGTCCGCAATTACGGAAGCGCCCACAGACTTATATAGACGAGTCGTTGTGCAATTGCGGACAAGAATAGTATCTAATCCCATCATGTGTGATACTGTCTGCTGAGCTGTGTATCTAATCCTATCATGTGTGGTACTGCCTGCTGAGCTGTGTATCTAATCCTATCATGTGTGATACTGTCTGCTGAGCTGTGTATCTAATCCTATCATGTGTGGTACTGCCTGCTGAGCTGTGTATCTAAACCTATCATGTGTGATACTGTCTGCTGAGCTGTGTATCTAATCCTATCATGTGTGGTACTGCCTGCTGAGCTGTGTATCTAATCCCATCATGTGTGATACTGTCTGCTGAGCCGTGTATCTAATCCTATCACGTGTGATACGGTCTGCTGAGCTGTGTATCTAATCCCATCACGTGTGATACTGTCTGCTGAGCTGTGTATCTAATCCTATCATGTGTGGTACTGCCTGCTGAGCTGTGTATCTAATCCTATCATGTGTGATACTGCCTGCTGAGCTGTGTATCTAATCCTATCGTGTGTGGTACTGCCTGCTGAGCTGTGTATCTAATCCCATCACGTGTGATACTGTCTGAGCTGTGTATCTAATCCTATCACGTGTGATACTGTCTGCTGAGCTGTGTATCTAATCCCATCACGTGTGATACTGTCTGCTGAGCTGTGTATCTAATCCCATCACGTGTGATACTGTCTGCTGAGCTGTGTATCTCATCCCATCACGTGTGATACTGTCTGCTGAGCTGTGTATCTCATCCCATCACGTGTGATACTGTCTGCTGAGCTGTGTATCTCATCCCATCACGTGTGATACTGTCTGCTGAGCTGTGTATCTAATCCTATCACGTGTGATATTGTCTGCTGAGCCGTGTATCTAATCCTTTCACGTGTGATACTGTCTGCTGAGCCGTGTATCTAATCCTCTCATGTGTGATACTGTCTGCTGAGCCGTGTATCTAATCCTCTCATGTGTGATACCGTCTGCTGAGCTGTGTATCTAATCCTATCATGTGTGATACTGTCTGCTGAGCTGCTGTATCTAATCCTATCATGTGTGATACTGTCTGCTGAGCTGTGTATCTAATCCTATCATGTGTGATACTGTCTGCTGAGCTGTGTATCTAATCCTATCATGTGTGATATTGTCTGCTGAGCTGTGTATCTAATCCTATCATGTGATACTGTCTGCTGAGCCACTGTATCTAATCCTATCATGTGTGATACTGTCTGCAGAGGCGTGTATCTAATCCTATCGTGTGATACTGTCTGCTGAGCTGTGTATCTAATCCTATCATGTGCGATACTGTCTCCTGACAGTATCTAAGCAAAACACATCTCTCCTGTCCAGATAGTTTGTTACAGTGTATCAGTGCAGATGAGATGTAACAGTTGGCAAAGAATTGTAACAAAACCATCAGCTGTGAGAAATGATATAGGCTCTTAGCCTCTGTATTTAGCCAAGAATATGAGACAGCAAGCAGAGATTTTGAAAATGGTGAAGAAAGGAACAATAAGTCTACATAGAACTGGAGACCCCTTTACCAGCAGCATAAATAGTAATAATCTTATAATCGCCGCCAGGTTCACACGACGGCGATGGCGCACAACTACCTCATAAATATACGTATTAGCGCACACAGCGGAACCACATTTGTCTTAAAGGAGCCACTACAAAAAGCGTTCTTAGAGCTACTATGGAAACCGGAGGAGCCAGAGCGCAACCCCAAGTAGAATTTATACCGCATTCCTCCTCGCACTATACAGAGGGAAAACCGCCATAAAAACAGAAAAAAAAGCGCATTTCACTCCAAATCCCACCATAATCTCTACGATGAGACGTAGACGCCATTTCTAACAATCTCATTAAATTCAACGTAAACGTTACCTCAGGTTATTAGTTCACGAAACACGGTGGCGGTCAAACGCAAAACCTGCGAGCGAGAACATACCATAATATTATAGGGGGGGGTTTAACTGTGCAGGTAATTAACAACTAGATGAACTAGACTGGAATAGGAATGAACCAAGTATAAACCCCCCCAGCAGAGGAGGATAATGGAGCCTCTCAGCTGCGGCAGACATTACCGCCTCTATCCCCGTCCTCCCTTCCAGGTCCTCACCGCGGGTCTATGGCCAACACAGTCGCCCAGACGCCTCCGTGCTATTCCCCTCACACACAGCCAACCTGTTTACCTCACAGCTCCTCAGGGCGCCGCCATCTTGAGTCACAGTGCCGCCCTCTTCTGACTGTTTCCTTCCGCCAACAAGAACAAAAATAGTCCCGTCGCTGTTCCCACTATTCCCTCTCAAACCCGTCCTACCGCAGACCCTAGCTGCTCCACTGAGGGGTTCATTTTTAGTATGTTTTTGCTTTTCTAGGGGTTATAAGCAGCCGCAGGGTAAACATATAATGGTGTCAATATCGCGGAAAGAGATCAACAACGACCCATTGTAACTCGTGATTTAGTGAGCCGGACCTACATTGGTGCGTTGACGTCATTGGAGGCTATAAAAGTCTTACAGGGGGCGGGGCGGGGCGAAGGCAACACGTGATTTATAATGTGTCAAAGTAAACGAGGAGCTGTCAGGTGTCCTATTACCTGCCCGTCAACACCTGGGGAGGAGGGATTTAAAGGGGAACTCCACTTTAAGTCAAATTTGGTCCAAAAGGTTTAGAATAGAAATGCAAAAACTTTGTGAAATATTTATTGTAAAAGTAACTTTTATGGGAGAATAATCATTGGCCAATCACTGGGTGAAATTTTTAGTGTTGTAATTCTCAGTATCTGTATTATTCTGTATATATATACACTGCACAGTACCACTTCTCCTGTCCTGTATACTGGGTGTAATTCTCAGTATATGTATTATTCTGTATATATATATACTGCACAGTACCACTTCTCCTGTCCTGTATACTGGGTGTAATTCTCAGTATCTGTATTATTCTGTATATATATATACTGCACAGTACCACTTCTCCTGTCCTGTATACTGGGTGTAATTCTCAGTATCTGTATTATTCTGTATATATTGACACTGCACAGTACCACTTCTCCTGTCCTGTATACTGGGTGTAATTCTCAGTATCTGTATTATTCTGTATATATTGACACTGCACAGTACCACTTCTCCTGTCCTGTATACTGGGTGTAATTCTCAGTATCTGTATTATTCTGTGTATATATATATATATATATACACTGCACAGTACCACTTCCCCTGTCCTGTATACTGGGTGTAATTCTCAGTATCTGTATTATTCTGTATATATATATATACACTGCACAGTACCACTTCTCCTGTCCTGTATACTGGGTGTAATTCTCAGTATCTGTATTATTCTGTATATATACACTGCACAGTACCACTTCTCCTGTCCTGTATACTGGGTGTAATTCTCAGTATCTGTATTATTCTGTATATATGGACACTGCACAGTACCACTTCTCCTGTCCTGTATACTGGGTGTAATTCTCAGTATCTGTATTATTCTGTATATATTGACACTGCACAGTACTACTTCTCCTGTCCTGTATACTGGGTGTAATTCTCAGTATCTGTATTATTCTGTATATATTGACACTGCACAGTACTACTTCTCCTGTCCTGTATACTGGGTGTAATTCTCAGTATCTGTATTATTCTGTATATATTGACACTGCACAGTACTACTTCTCCTGTCCTGTATACTGGGTGTAATTCTCAGTATCTGTATTATTCTGTATATATATATATATACACTGCACAGTACCACTTCTCCTGTCCTGTATACTGGGTGTAATTCTCAGTATCTGTATTATTCTGTATATATATACACTGCACAGTACCACTTCTCCTGTCCTGTATACTGGGTGTAATTCTCAGTATATGTATTATTCTGTGTATATATATACACTGCACAGTACAACTTCTCCTGTCCTGTATACTGGGTGTAATTCTCAGTATATGTATTATTCTGTATATATGGACACTGCACAGTACCACTTCTCCTGTCCTGTATACTGGGTGTAATTCTCAGTATCTGTATTATTCTGTATATATTGACACTGCACAGTACTACTTCTCCTGTCCTGTATACTGGGTGTAATTCTCAGTATCTGTATTATTCTGTATATATTGACACTGCACAGTACCACTTCTCCTGTCCTGTATACTGGGTGTAATTCTCAGTATCTGTATTATTCTGTATATATATGACACTGCACAGTACCACTTCTCCTGTCCTGTATACTGGGTGTAATTCTCAGTATCTGTATTATTCTGTATATATGGACACTGCACAGTACCACTTCTCCTGTCCTGTATACTGGGTGTAATTCTCAGTATATGTATTATTCTGTATATACACTGCACAGTACCACTTCTCCTGTCCTGTATACTGGGGGTAATTCTCAGTATATGTATTATTCTGTATATATGGACACTGCACAGTACCACTTCTCCTGTCCTGTATACTGGGTGTAATTCTCAGTATCTGTATTATTCTGTATATATGGACACTGCACAGCACCACTTCTCCTGTCCTGTATACTGGGTGTAATTCTCAGTATCTGTATTATTCTGTATATATGGACACTGCACAGTACCACTTCTCCTGTCCTGTATACTGGGTGTAATTCTCAGTATCTGTATTATTCTGTATATATGGACCCTGCACAGTACCACTTCTGATATTCCCTATACATGGACACTGCACAGTACCACTTCTCATATTCCCTATACATGGACACTGCACAGTACCACTTCTCATATTCCCTATACATGGACACTGCACAGTACCACTTCTCATATTCTCTATACATGGACACTGCACAGTACCACTTCTCATATTCCCTATACATGAACACTGCACAGTACCACTTCTCATATTCCCTATACATGGACACTGCACAGTACCACTTCTCATATTCTCTATACATGGACACTGCACAGTACCACTTCTCATATTCTCTATACATGGACACTGCACAGTACCACTTCTCATATTCCCTATACATGGACACTGCACAGTACCACTTCTCATATTCTCTATACATGGACACTGCACAGTACCACTTCTCATATTCTCTATACATGGACACTGCACAGTACCACTTCTCATATTCTCTATACATGGACACTGCACAGTACCACTTCTCTAGTTTAATCTCTGATATGTAATTAGTTGCCCCATGTAGTTGATTACACCCTATTAAGAGCCACTTAAAGGGGAACACTATACATTTGACAACCTTCTTCAAAATTCGCTGTTAGTCTATTGATATAATAGAGAGGGACCCCGCTGGTCCCTAGACCCTCCCCCACATTAGGTTGAGCCACTCTGTAGGATCCATGAACTCCATTTTTTAACATTTGCATCCTCCCTGGAAATAACAGATTATTCCAGAATGTTTTGGGGTCTAGCAGTAGTTCCCCGATAATCAGTTTTACAATCTTTCTGCCAGCAGCTGCCACTAGAGGGAGCCCATTACATTATTATTTATACAGCGAGTTCAATAGGAGCTGTATAAATCTGAATGCAGGGTGCTCCCCCTAGTGGTGGCTGCAGGCACACAGGATTTTATCCTGTAACTCCATGGCTGTGTGAAGGGAAGCAGAGGGATTGGAGCAGAAAATCTGATGTAAAATGATATAAAGCCCTTTATAGTCCTAAACCAGCGCCGATAAAACAATTAACCCCGTCGTCATCCCACACCACCAGAAATATTAGGGGTTAACTTAACCTCTAGCCCTCCCTATACCGTCAGGGATATTAGATATTAACCCATAACCCCTCCGAAGAACTACTACCATAACCGTTAACCTCTTCACTACCCCGGACTTTCAGAGGTTTTACCGTTAACCCCTAAACCACTCTAACCTCCTAGGGATATAAAATACTATCCCCTAACCTATGTAATAAATGGTCTATAGTGGCCGGGCATATATTCCTAGTAATATCTGCATCAGAAGGAAAGATGAAGGACTGGATCTCTTTGTGATACGATGGCTTAAAATACAAGTGGATTGAATGCTTATTTTGCAGGAATATTTCTTCAGCTTGGTAACATTCACTGTAGCAAAATATAAAATCATGTAAAAAAACAAGCCAGGATCCGATGACATGCCAGGCTGCAGAGGTAGTACACAGCTACTGTTCAATGCTGCATTACAATCCTGTATGTCCCTCTAGTGGACATTTTGCAAACTGCACTTTGTTTTTCTGCAAACTAAAAACCCTACAGTGGGTGCATTCTGCGAGCAAATCAGCGGTTCTGTGACCACCATCATTGCATTGTCTCATCTTTTGCCGCCCCCATGTAGAACACAACCCAGGTCAAGCTGTCAACGATATTTTAATTATCTTTATATGTGTGAACATATATTGCTTTAAATGGACAGTTGAGTTGTCACTAAAGCTCAAAGATCTGCTAACAACAGCCTACAGGGGGGATGAGTATTCTATTCTAAGACTTCGGCCACATGACCTAATGACCTTGTAATCAGCTGATACAAGGGCTGACATGACAAAACCCAAAAACACTTGCAATCCATTTAAACTAAATATATATGTTAAGATAAGCTTGGAACTCTATGTTTTACCATATGTGGTATGTATATGTGTAAGCATGAGGGTAACACCTTCTCTCTCTTCATTATAAATAAAGATGCATCTGCCCCCCCAGGGCAGAGACTGTTTGAACACTGAAGCTGCGTGTCATGGTCTCTCTCCAGCCGGCCGGCCTCTCTCAGATCCACCATTGAGAGAGCATTCATTAATTTGGAACTCATAGACAAATGCAGATAATGTCCAACGTTAATGGACTATGTAAATTCGGCAGCGACAAAGCAAAGTAGCAAATTCTTCCGCATGAAACGAGCAGATAAAGGGTTAAATGTATTCTGCAGTCAACAGCTGGTTAATATGACGGCAGATCTTGAACAAGTCTTGTGCGTCTAATGGAGTATATAGTGGGTTGGTGTATACATTCATCGGCAGAAGTAATATTGCTGACTTAAAATAGAAAAATGTTAATTTTGAAAGCCGCTCCTCCCATCATGCCTCAGGACAGAGCACTGATTTTTAATACCCTCTTTACTCAGGGAGAAACTTTTTCTTGTGCTTAGCATCGCCCCCTGCTGGATAATTTATGAGTTGCACAGAGGAGTGGGGGAAGGGAAGTGACTACTACTCCGATTACATGTCAGACTCACAAAAAGTTGTTGCACTTTTTAGGTCCTTTCAGTGATTGGTATGGAGGGTGGACTTAGGCCTCATACACAAAAATTATTTCACCAGTTTAGTCAAATCAGAAATGCGAATTGGAAAATGACTTGTCCTGAGTTTTTGCGGTCCGGATTCGTGGCCCCTGCACGGATTCGTGTAAACCACAGTCATGTGCATGGGGCTATAGAAATGAATGGGTCCGCAAAAATGCAAATAAATTGCGGATGCAAATGCACGGTCGTGTGCTTGAGGCCTAAGTGCCACGCTTCTCCAACTACAGCCTGTGGACTGTGAAGGTATTCTTTGTGTAAATAAGTAGCCTGTCTCTTTAAGGGACTGTCCAGACCTCTGTTGATGTTTTTTGGATATGTTGTTTTTATTGATGGTGTTGTCTTGCAGGTCCCTGGAGGAGGCGGGTCGCGATACTCTGCGGCGCTGCCAATCATGCAGTGCTGTCGTCAGAGGAGGTTGCATAGGAGCGGTGACAAAAGAGGAGGGAGGCGCTGACGGGCCCTGGAAGAGCCTAGTACTGGCAACTAACGGGAGCGAGTGCCATCATGTGGTAGTAGAACGGAGGGTGACACGGGCCTATGCGGAACCGAAACAGACTGCTGTGGTGTGGAGTGGAGAAAGAGGCCAGGGTCACGGACTAGGCGGCGAGTCACTCGAGAAATCCCCACATTACACGTTGGTCTGACATCTTTGTGCTTGAAATAAAAGTAGGGGCTTACACAGCTGAGGGTTGTTACAATGTATCAGTTTAGGTCAGAGCTCTTAGTCTGGGGTAGAGAACATGAGAAAGATTTGCGCTGCTGCTATATTTCGAACATGTGTTTTTTTTTTAGCTTATAAATGAAAACATGACTGTTTCTATTCACTGACAGAAAGCAGAGATCTTTACATGGTAAGGAATTGGGGGGGGGGTCTATTAGAAAGTAACAGAATGTACCTATTTGCATCAGACTTGCCGTTCCTTTTGTTTCTACATAATTAGTACATTTTCGATCGACTGATCAGTTCTCGGTGTTAATACCATGGATGGGATCGGTCGTATCTGCGTCATCCGGCAACTTTAGCGACTTCTCCGTGGGAAATAAACAGATTTGTCCACACCCCTTAAATAAGTTTGGGATTCAAACATATTTATAGAAGCAGCGGAGCATGACAGCAAATAGACCAGAGAATGAAACATATGGGAACAGGTGCGATGCGAGAGATCGGGAGGGCACCGTGCCAGGCCACCGTGCCAGGCCACCAAACTAAGGTAAATAAAGCTGCAACTGGAGAGAACTTCAGAAGAAAGAATAGAAAACCTACAAAATACCCCCCCCCCCCCCCCTAATTACAAGTACGGAAAATATTAGTTTAAATGTTCATATAAAAATTTAGCAATTTTAGGGTATGTTCACACGTAGTCAACCAAAACGTCTGAAAATCCAGAGCTGTTTTCAGGGGAAAACAGACCCTGCTTTTCAGATGTTTTTTACCAACTCGCATTTTTACCAACTCATTTTTTTACCAACTCGTTTTTGGAGCTGTTTTCATTGGAGTCTATGAGAAAACAGCTCCAAAAACGTCTGAAAGAAGTGCCCTGCACTTCTTTGCCGAGGCAGTGAATTTACGGGTCGTCATTTGACAGCTGTCAAACGACGACTCGTAAATAACAGGTCGTCTGCACAGTACGTCGGCAAACCCATTCAAATGAATGGGCAGATGTTTGCCGACGTATTGCAGCCCTATTTTCAGACGTAAAACGAGGCATAATACGCCTCGTATACGTCTGAAATTTGGCCGTGTGAACATACCCTAAAGGGCATCTCCACTTAAAGGAGGTTTCCTAGCCATGCGGAACTTCCTGTTTCAGTGACTACCACTTGTCTGGTGGTCACTGAAGTAAGACAGTCTCTAATGCTCTCCAGCTGTTGCAAAACTACAGCCTGCAGCGGTCAGGGCATGCTGGGAGTTGTAGGTTTGCAACAGCTGAGCACATCAGGTTAGAGACTAGTGTAGTAGACAATAAAATACCAAGACAGACATAGAGTTATTATAGATGAGGGCTGCCTGTGACTGACACCCCGATACTGGACGCCTCATCATAAGACCATCATAGACACTGGAAGCTTCATCATGGGACCATCATAGACACTGGACGCCTCAGCATAGAACCATCATAGACACTGGACGTCTCATCATAGGACCATCATAGACACTGGACGCCTCGTCATATAACCATCATAGACACTGGACGCATCACCAGAGAACCATCATAGACACTGGACGTCTCATCATAGGACCATCATAGACATTGGACGCCTCATCATAGAACCATCATAGAAACTGGACGCCTCATCATAGAACCATCATAGACACTGGACGCCTCATCATAGAACCATCATAGACACTGGACGCCTCACCAGAGAACCATCATAGAAACTGGACGTCTCATCATAGAACCATCATAGACACTGGAAGCTTCATCATAGAACCATCATAGACACTGGAAGCTTCATCATAGAACCATCATAGACACTGGACGTCTCATCTTAGAACCATCATAGACACTGGACGCCTCATCATAGAACCATCATAGACACTGGACGCCTCACCAGAGAACCATCATAGACACTGGACGCCTCATCATAGAACCATCATAGACAGTGGAAGCCTCATCATAGGACCATCATAGACACTGGACACCTCACCATAGAACCATCATAGACACTGGACGCCTCACCAGAGGACCATCATAGACACTGGACACCTCACCAGAGGACCATCACAGACACTGGATGCCTCACCATAGAACCATCATAGACACTGGAAGCTTCATCATAGGACCATCCCAGACACTGGACGCCTCACCAGAGAACCATCATAGACACTGGACGCCTCATCATAGGACCATCATAGACACTGGACACCTCACCATAGGACCATCATAGAAACTGGACGCCTCATCATAGGACCATCCTAGACACTGGACACCTCATCGTAGAAACTAGACGCCTCATCATAGAACCATCATACACACTGGACGCCTCATCATAGGACCATCATAGACACTGGAAGCCTCATCATAGGACCATCATAGACACTGGACGCCTCACCAGAGAACCATCACAGACGCTGGACACCTCACCATAGAACCATCATAGACACTGGAAGCTTCATCATAGAACCATCATAGACACTGGACGCCTCACCATAGGACCATCATAGACACTGGAAGCCTCATCATAGAACCATCATAGACACTGGAAGCCTAACCAGAGAACCATCACAGACACTGGACACCTCACCATAGAACCATCATAGACACTGAAAGCTTCATCATAGAGCCATCATAGACACTGGAAGCCACATCATAGAACCATCATAGACACTGGAAGCTTAATCTTAGAACCATCATAGACACTGGACACCTCACCATAGAACCATCCTAGACACTGGACGCCTCACCATAGAACCATCATAGACACTGGAAGCCTCATGATAGGACCATCAAAGACACTGGATGCCTATCATAAGACTATCATAGACACTGGACATCTCATCATTGAACCATCATAGACACTGGACGCCTCATCATAGGACCATCATAGACACTGGAAGCCTCATCATAGGACCATCATAGACACTGGAAGCCTCATCATAGAACCATCATAGACACTGGAAGCTTCATCATAGAACCATCATAGATACTGGAAGCCTCATCATAGGACCTTCATAGACACTGGAAGCCTCATCATAGGACCATCATAGACACTGGAAGCCTCATCATAGGACCATCATAGACACTGGAAGCCTCATCATAGGACCATCATAGACACTGGATGCTTCATCATAGAACCATCATAGACACTGGAAGCTTCATCATAGACACTGGACACCTCACCATAGAAACATCCTAGACACTGGACGCCTCACCATAGAACCATCATAGACACTGGAAGCCTCATCATAGGACCATCAAAGACACTGGACGCCTCACCATAGAACCATGATAGACACTGGAAGCCTCATCATAGGACCATCATAGACACTGGAAGCCTCATCATAGGACCATCATAGACACTGAAAGCTTCATCATAGAACCATCATAGACACTGGAAGCCTCATCATAGAACCATCATAAACTCTGGAAGCTTCATCATAGAACCATCATAGATACTGGAAGCCTCATCATAGGACCATCATAGACACTGGAAGCCTCATCATAGGACCATCATAGACACTGGAAGCCTCATCATAGGACCATCATAGACACTGGAAACCTCATCATAGGACCATCATAGACACTGGAAGCCTCATCATAGGACCATCATAGACACTGGAAGCTTCATCATAGAACCATCATAGACACTGGAAGCTTCATCATAGACACTGGACACCTCACCATAGAACCATCCTAGACACTGGACGCCTCACCATAGAACCATCATAGACACTGGAAGCCTCATCATAGGACCATCATAGACACTGGACGCCTCACCAGAGAACCATCATAGACACTAGACACCTCATCATAGAACCATCATAGACACTGGACGCCTCACCATAGGACCATCATAGACACTGGAAGCCTCATCATAGAACCATCATAGACACTGGAAGCCTCATCATAGAACCATCATAGACACTGGAAGATTCATCGTAGAACCATCATAGACACTGGACGCCTCACCATAGGACCATCATAGACACTGGAAGCCTAACCAGAGAACCATCACAGACACTGGACACCTCACCATAGAACCATCATAGACACTGGAAGCCTCATCATAGAACAATCATAGACACTGAAAGCTTCATCATAGAACCATCATAGACACTGGAAGCTTAATCTTAGAACCATCATAGACACTGGAAACCTCACCATAGAACCATCCTAGACACTGGACGCCTCACCATAGAACCATCATAGACACTGGAAGCCTCATCATAGGACCATCAAAGACACTGGACGCCTCACCATAGAACCATCATAGACACTGGAAGCCTCATCATAGGACCATCGTAGACACTGGAAGCCTCATCATAGGACCATCATAGACACTGGACGCCTATCATAAGACCATCATAGACACTGGACATCTCATCATTGAACCATCATAGACACTGGACGCCTCATCATAGGACCATCATAGACACTGGAAGCCTCATCATAGGACCATCATAGACACTGGAAGCCTCATCATAGACACTGGAAGCTTCATCATAGAACCATCATAGATACTGGAAGCCTCATCATAGGACCATCATAGACACTGGAAGCCTCATTATATGACCATCATAGACACTGGAAGCTTCATCATAGGACCATCATAGACACTGGAAGCCTCATCATAGGACCATCATAGACACTGGAAGCCTCATCATAGGACCATCATAGACACTGGAAGCCTCATCATAGGACCATCATAGACACTGGAAGCTTCATCATAGAACCATCATAGACACTGGAAGCTTCATCATAGACACTGGACACCTCACCATAGAACCATCCTAGACACTGGACGCCTCACCATAGAACCATCATAGACACTGGAAGCCTCATCATAGGACCATCAAAGACACTGGACGCCTCACCATAGAACCATCATAGACACTGGAAGCCTCATCATAGGACCATCATAGACACTGGAAGCCTCATCATAGGACCATCATAGATACTGAAAGCTTCATCATAGAACCATCATAGACACTGGAAGCCTCATCATAGAACCATCATAAACACTGGAAGCTTAATCTTAGAACCATCATAGACACTGGACACCTCACCATAGAACCATCCTAGACACTGGACGCCTCATCATAGAACCATCATACACACTGGACGCCTCATCATAGGACCATCATAGACACTAGACACCTCATCATAGAACCATCATAGACACTGGACGCCTCACCATAGGACCATCATAGACACTGGAAGCCTCACCAGAGAACCATCACAGACGCTGGACACCTCACCATAGAACCATCATAGACATTGGAAGCCTCATAATAGGAACCATCATAGATACTGGAAGCCTCATCATAGAACCATCATAGACACTGGAAGCCTCATCATAGAACCATCATAGACACTGGAAGCTTCATCATAGAACCATCATAGACACTGGACGCCTCACCATAGGACCATCATAGACACTGGAAGCCTAACCACAGAACCATCACAGACACTGGACACCTCACCACAGAACCATCATAGACACTGGAAGCCTCATCATAGAACCATCATAGACACTGAAAGCTTCATCATAGAACCATCATAGACACTGGAAGCCACATCATAGAACCATCATAGACACTGGAAGCTTAATCTTAGAACCATCATAGACACTGGACACCTCACCATAGAACCATCCTAGACACTGGACGCCTCACCATAGAACCATCATAGACACTGGAAGCCTCACGATAGGACCATCAAAGACACTGGACGCCTCACCATAGAACCATCATAGACACTGGAAGCCTCATCATAGGACCATCGTAGACACTGGAAGCCTCATCATAGGACCATCATAGACACTGGATGCCTATCATAAGACTATCATAGACACTGGACATCTCATCATTGAACCATCATAGACACTGGACGCCTCATCATAGGACCATCATAGACACTGGAAGCCTCATCATAGGACCATCATAGACACTGGAAGCCTCATCATAGAACCATCATAGACACTGGAAGCTTCATCATAGAACCATCATAGATACTGGAAGCCTCATCATAGGACCTTCATAGACACTGGAAGCCTCATCATAGGACCATCATAGACACTGGAAGCTTCATCATAGGACCATCATAGACACTGGAAGCCTCATCATAGGACCATCATAGACACTGGAAGCCTCATCATAGGACCATCATAGACACTGGAAGCTTCATCATAGAACCATCATAGACACTGGAAGCTTCATCATAGACACTGGACACCTCACCATAGAAACATCCTAGACACTGGACGCCTCACCATAGAACCATCATAGACACTGGAAGCCTCATCATAGGACCATCAAAGACACTGGACGCCTCACCATAGAACCATCATAGACACTGGAAGCCTCATCATAGGACCATCATAGACACTGGAAGCCTCATCATAGGACCATCATAGACACTGGAAGCCTCATCATAGAACCATCATAGACACTGGAAGCTTCATCATAGAACCATCATAGATACTGGAAGCCTCATCATAGGACCTTCATAGACACTGGAAGCCTCATCATAGGACCATCATAGACACTGGAAGCTTCATCATAGAACCATCATAGACACTGGAAGCTTCATCATAGGACCATCATAGACACTGGAAGCTTCATCATAGAACCATCATAGACACTGGAAGCTTCATCATAGACACTGGACACCTCACCATAGAAACATCCTAGACACTGGACGCCTCACCATAGAACCATCATAGACACTGGAAGCCTCATCATAGGACCATCAATGACACTGGACGCCTCACCATAGAACCATCATAGACACTGGAAGCCTCATCATAGGACCATCATAGATACTGAAAGCTTCATCATAGAACCATCATAGACACTGGAAGCCTCATCATATAACCATCATAAACACTGGAAGCTTAATCTTAGAACCATCATAGACACTGGACACCTCACCATAGAACCATCCTAGACACTGGACGCCTCACAATAGAACCATCATAGACACTGGAAGCCTCATCATAGGACCATCAAAGACACTGGACGCCTCACCATAGAACCATCATAGACACTGGAAGCCTCATCATAGGACCATCGTAGACACTGGAAGCCTCATCATAGGACCATCATAGACACTGGACGCCTATCATAAGACCATCATAGACACTGGACATCTCATCAGTGAACCATCATAGACACTGGAAGCTTCATCATAGAACCATAATAGATACTGGAAGCCTCATCATAGGACCATCATAGACACTGGAAGCCTCATCATAGGACCATCATAGACACTGGAAGCCTCATCATAGGACCATCATAAACACTGGACGCCTATCATAAGACCATCATAGACACTGGACACCTCATCATAGAACCATCATAGACACTGGACACCTCATCATAGGACCATCATAGACACTGGAAACCTCATCATAGGACCATCATAGACACTGGAAGCCTCATCATAGGACCATCATAGACACTGGACGCCTATCATAAGACCATCATAGACACTGGACACCTCATCATAGAACCATCATAGACACTGGAAGCCTCATCATAGGACCATCATAGACACTGGAAGCCTCATCATAGGACCATCATAGACACTGGACACCTCATCATAGAACCATCATAGACACTGGAAGCCTCATCATAGGACCATCATAGACACTGGAAGCCTCATCATAGGACCATCATAGACACTGAAAGCTTCATCATAGAACCATCATAGACACTGGAAGCCTCATCATAGAACCATCATAAACACTGAAAGCTTAATCTTAGAACCATCATAGACACTGGACACCTCACCATAGAACCATCCTAGACACTGGACGCCTCACCATAGAACCATCATAGACACTGGAAGCCTCATCATAGGACCATCAAAGACACTGGACGCCTCACCATAGAACCATCATAGACACTGGAAGCCTCATCATAGGACCATCGTAGACACTGGAAGCCTCATCATAGGACCATCATAGTCACTGGACGCCTATCATAAGACCATCATAGACACTGGACATCTCATCATTGAACCATTATAGACACTGGACGCCTCATCATAGGACCATCATAGACACTGGAAGCCTCATCATAGGACCATCATAGACACTGGAAGCCTCATCATAGGACCATCATAGACACTGGAAGCTTCATCATAGAACTATCATAGATACTAGAAGCCTCATCATAGGACCATCATAGACACTGGAAGCCTCATCATAGGACCATCATAGACACTGGAAGCTTCATCATAGGACCATCATAGAAACTGGAAGCCTCATCATAGGACCATCATAGACACTGGAAGCCTCATAATAGGACCATCATAGACACTGGAAGCCTCATCATAGGACCGTCATAGACACTGGAAGCCTCATCATAGGACCATCATAGACACTGGACACCTCATCATAGGACCATCATAGACACTGGAAGCCTCATCATAGGACCATCATAGACACTGGAAGCCTCATCATAGGACCATCATAGACACTGGAAGCTTCATCATAGAACTATCATAGACACTGGAAGCTTCATCATAGAACCATCATAGACACTGGACACCTCACCATAGAACCATCCTAGACACTGGACGCCTCACCATAGAACCATCATAGACACTGGAAGCCTCATCATAGGACCATCAAAGACACTGGACGCCTCACTATAGAACTATCATAGACACTGGAAGCCTCATCATAGGACCATCATAGACACTGGAAGCCTCATCATAGGACCATCATAAACACTGGACGCCTATCATAAGACCATCATAGACACTGGACACCTCATCATAGAACCATCATAGACACTGGACGCCTCATCATAGGACCATCATAGACACTGGACGCCTCATCATAGGACCATCATAGATACTGGACGCCTCATTATAGGACCATCCCAGACACTGGACGCCTCACCATAGGACCATCATAGACACTGGAAGACTCATCATAGGACCATCATAGACACTGGACGCCTCATCATAGAACCATCATAGACACTGGACGCCTCATCATAGGACCATCATAGACACTGGACGCCTCATCATAGGACCATCATAGACACTGGACGCCTCATCATAGGACCATCATAGATACTGGACGCCTCATTATAGGACCATCCCAGATACTGGACGCCTCATTATAGGACCATCCCAGACACTGGACGCCTCACCATAGGACCATCCTAGACACTGGACGCCTCACCATAGAACCATCATAGACACTGGAAGCCTCATCATAGGACCATCAAAGACACTGGACGCCTCACTATAGAACCATCATAGACACTGGAAGCCTCATCATAGGACTATCATAGACACTGGAAGCCTCATCATAGGACCATCATAGACACTGGACGCCTATCATAAGACCATCATAGACACTGGACACCTCATCATAGAACCATCATAGACACTGGACGCCTCATCATAGGACCATCATAGACACTGGAAGCCTCATCATAGGACCATCATAGACACTGGACGCCTATCATAAGACCATCATAGACACTGGACACCTCATTATAGAACCATCATAGACACTGGACGCCTCATCATAGGACCATCATAGACACTGGAAGCCTCATCATAGGACCATCATAGATACTGGAAGCCTCATCATAGGACCATCATAGACACTGGAAGCTTCATCATAGAACCATCATAGATACTGGAAGCCTCATCATAGGACCGTCATAGACACTGGAAGCCTCATCATAGGACCATCATAGACACTGGAAGCCTCATCATAGGACCATCATAGACACTGGACGCCTCATCATAGGACCATCATAGACACTGGAAGCCTCATCATAGAACCATCATAGACACTGGAAGCCTCATCGTAGAACCATCATAGACACTGGAAGCTTAATCATATGACCATCATAGACACTGGAAGCCTCATTATAGGACCATCATAGACACTGGAAGCTTCATCATAGAACCATCATAGATACTCGAAGCCTCATCATAGGACCATCATAGACACTGGAAGCCTCATCATAGGTCCATCATAGACACTGGAAGCCTCATCATAGGACCATCATAGACACTGGAAGCCTCATCATAGGACCATCATAGACACTGGAAGCCTCATCATAGGACCATCATAGACACTGGACGCCTCATCATAGGACCATCATAGACACTGGAAGCCTCATCATAGGACCATCATAGACACTGGAAGCCTCATCATAGAACCATCATAGACACTGGAAGCCTCATCGTAGAACCATCATAGACACTGGAAGCTTAATCATATGACCATCATAGACACTGGAAGCCTCATCATAGGACCATCATAGACACTGGACGCCTCATCATTATAATATAAACAAGAGAAACAAGAAGTCCATAGATATCAAAAGAAGTTGAAAGTAGAAAATCTTTATTACAAGTCAAAAAACATGAGAATCTAAAACAGATCTTTATAACTGGATCACAATATGAAACAATATATCACAGATAGGTAAACAATGTATAGTATACCAAGGAACACATCAACATTTTATCCCAAACCAGCAAGGTATGCAAGGTATTCAAAAGTAGAAGGTATATGTCAGGTAAAACAAACAGTAGAATTGAAGTCTACACCTAATGAGCATAAACAACTTAAATAATATCGAAATGACCTGACATAGTCTCCATATTGTGCTTACGCCTCATCATAAAACCATCATAGACACTGGACGCCTCATCATAGGACCATCATAGACACTGGACGCCTCATCATAGGACCATCATAGATACTGGACGCCTCATTATAGGACCATCCCAGACACTGGACGCCTCACCATAGGACCATCATAGACACTGGAAGACTCATCATAGGACCATCATAGACACTGGACGCCTCATCATAGAACCATCATAGACACTGGACGCCTCATCATAGGACCATCATAGACACTGGACGCCTCATCATAGGACCATCATAGACACTGGACGCCTCATCATAGGACCATCATAGATACTGGACGCCTCATTATAGGACCATCCCAGATACTGGACGCCTCATTATAGGACCATCCCAGACACTGGACGCCTCACCATAGGACCATCATAGACACTGGAAGCCTCATCATAGGACCATCATAGACACTGGACGCCTCATCATAGAACCATCATAGACACTGGACGCCTCATTATAGGACCATCCCAGACACTGGACGCCTCATCATAGGACCATCATAGACACTGGAAGCCTCATCATAGGACCATCATAGACACTGGACGCCTCATCATAGAACCATCATAGACACTGGACGCCTCATCATAGAACCATCATAGACACTGGACGCCTCATTATAGGACCATCCCAGACACTAGACGCCTCATCATAGAACCATCATAGACACTGGACGCCTCATTATAGGACCATCCCAGACACTGGACGCCTCATCATAGGACCATCATAGACACTGGACGCCTCATCATAGAACCATCATAGACACTGGACGCCTCATCATAGAACCATCATAGACACTGGACGCCTCATCATAGAACCATCATAGACACTGTACGCCTCATTATAGGACCATCCCAGACACTGGACGCCTCATCATAGAACCATCATAGACACTGGACGCCTCATTATAGGACCATCCCAGACACTGGACGCCTCATCATAGAACCATCATAGACACTGGACGCCTCATTATAGGACCATCCCAGACACTAGACGCCTCATCATAGAACCATCATAGACACTGGACGCCTCATTATAGGACCATCCCAGACACTGGACGCCTCATCATAGGACCATCATAGACACTGGACGCCTCATCATAGAACCATCATAAACACTGGACGCCTCATCATAGAACCATCATAGACACTGGACGCCTCATCATAGAACCATCATAGACACTGTACGCCTCATTATAGGACCATCCCAGACACTGGACGCCTCATCATAGGACCATCATAGACACTGGACGCCTCATCATAGACACTGGAATTTTTACTGAATTACTGTGTTCACAGTAGAAGCTTCACTATTTGACCTTATGAGATACTAGAAGACTTGCTCGAAGACAATATTAGATTTCGGAAGTCTCTCCAAGTGAACAATGTTGGGCGTTTTATGTCTCACCATAGTAGGACCATCTTAGGACAATGTGAGATATTGGATGCCTCGCTGTAGCATTATCTTAGATACTGTATACCTTATATAATTATAGATATTGGAACCCTCAACATGACTCCACCTTGGATACAGAAAGCCGCAGAGAATTAAGACGCTGTCTCTTTAAAAAGTAACAATCTTGGCTGCCGGCGTTCCCTTATTTGCAAAGTTGAATCTGACTTAAGAATACGGTAATTAGGGATGAAATTCAATCACTACAGTCGGAGGAACAATGGGGCCTGCAGCATGAGAAAGCCAGAGGTGTCCACAAATGCCAACGCCAAATAAATGGAAAGTAAATGCGACATTGAAAGGATTTGATAAGAACCGTGCCAACGTAAACACCATCAGCGACGATGGAAGCCGCAAGTTTATTCACACGCTACCCGGCGCTAAGACTTATGCAAAGGAGTAAAACCTCCTCCTCGATGTGTCATTGGTAAACGATGCATAAACTATCCGTTGCCTATGCAAAGCAGGTGCCGCCATCTTCTACAATGAGAGCGGAGGGCCTGGGGTCCCACTCACTAAATTTAAAGGGGAACTCCATATGGATATGTCTAGTCCTGTAAAAAAATTTATTTTTTTTTAGAGGGGAGCTCCAGACAACCTGATTTTCACAATATTGAGTGACCACTTGAATATCCTTCATTCCAGTGCACATGGTGGTTGTCACCCATCTTTGCATAGACCCTGAAAGGCAGAATAAATCTGCAATGGGTATGCAATAATGTACCCCGCTCATATTCTTAGAGGCGTAGCTTGAAGCTCTTGGACCCCCCCCCCCCCCAATGCAAAACGTGACATTTATAATGCTGGTGTAGTGAGGCAGAGGAGCATTTGGGCACCTTCAGGGTCTGGGTGCGGCTTTCTACTTCCGCACCGCTATAGCTACGCTTCTTTTACTGCTCTTTTGTGAAAGTGTCAGTTTTCACTGAAGTTTTGGCATTCTATTCATGAACCAGGAGGCTCAGGATGAACAATTAAAAGATCTCCGTGGTTTGTTGCAGGATGATGATGATGATGATGATGATGATGGGGGTTATATTTTACCTTGCAAAAGTTTCCGGTGAGCTGGTTTCTTTTTCATCTGTTCCTTTAAATACCCCTGAGGCATTAACAATAGAGGTTTTGTATCCAAGGCTGGAAGTGAAGAGTCTTATTTTATGCAAAGTGGCCTGGGCGCTAATAATTCACCATTTCTTTCATGCAAAGCAGCTCCGACTGTGCAAAGATAGCAACCGCTGAAGAGGTGGGCATTGGGGTGGGGGCACCTCCCTGGTAATAAACAGCTGTGGGTAGAGACGTCTGTTGGAGTCTTTTCAGGTCATCGCTCAATGAAGAAATAAACAGCGGGGTCACAGAGCATCCTCTCAGCCGCACCCCAACACCTTAAGGACCCATGCAATGACTATATAGCCTGTCATGAGTTAATATGATGACGTGTGGGCGGTTATGTGGACGGTCCAGTCATAGTTTACAGCTCATAGACCTTTTATACTTCTCCATTATAGCTAGGAAAGACAAACTGCGCCACCTCTGCTGCATGTGAACCCAGCCCTACTAGAAAAACCTGACAATTCTGCAGGCTTCAGAGCTCAAATCTACCTGCACCCCCTGCTCGTTCAGTGTCTGCTAAAATGCATCCTGGAAAGTATAATAATCTTTACAACATGTTTGGTATAGTCATCTGAACTGCCTTCCCGTCCTGCATTATAGAAGCTCAGCTAAGTTGCCAGCGGGATGTTTGTTGACAAGCTTGCTGACTGTTTCCACTGCTGCAGAATTGTGAATACAGCTCTGGATTAAACATTCAGATATTTTGTAATATCCATTCTGTGGAAATTTGCGGTTACGAAGTTTGTCTGTACTGTCATGTATTTACCACTAGAGGGTGCTGGACTCAAGTGTTTAAGCACAGGCACTACATCACTTCACTGCAGTGTGGGGACTTAGCAGAGTTTTCCCACCATAGGGTAGTGATTAGATACCCTCTCAATGTCTGATCGATCGTCTGACCACAGGACACAAACTCGAAGTTAGCGGAGAGCAGCCGCCAATTAGAGAAGAAGAGTATCAACAATTCTGCAGGAGACAAGTGTATTATATAGTATGGACACTGGTACTGTTATGGGGGCACTGTTGTAGGTACTTTTACGAGAACCCAGGACACTGTGACGGTTATAGGGGCATACCTAGCCACTTTTTGGATGGTCAATGAGGGAAACTTGTGGTTTATTGCACTTCTGGCACAAGTCTTTCCACTTTACTATATAGATTTTATGATTTATTTATATTATATAGTAAGTTTATTAATGCAAAAGTAGGGACTATCCCACCAAAAGAGGGACACTTGAAGGGATATAGAAGCTTGGTGGCTTTCATAGTTATATGGGTACAGTAGTAGGTACAGTGGCTGGTACTGTTATGGGGGATCTTTTACGGTCACTGTTATGGGAACACTGTAGCTGTCTTTGTAATGGGGTTTGTAGCCATCACTGTTATGAGGGCTGTGGCTGGCATTGTTAAAGGGGCACTGTGATTTTTTATAGGGGCACAGTGGCTGGCAGTTATGAGGGCACTGTAGCTGTCACAGTTGTGGGGACACTGTACCGGCCTGTTATTGGGCCTGTGGCTGTGACTATTAATGAGGCACTGTAGCTATCACAGTTGTGGGGACACTGTACCGGTCTGTTATTGGGCCTGCGGCTGTGACTATTAATGGGGCACTGTGGCTGGCATTGTTATTGGGGCTGTGGCTGTCACTATAATGGAGCGCTGCAGCTTGCATTGTTATAGGGGCACTCTGGCTGTGAATGTTAATGGGGCACTGTGGCTGGCATTGTTATTGGGGCTGTGACTGTCACTTTTATAGGGCACTGTGGCTGACATTGCTTTGTGGCTGTCTATGTTGTGGGGGTTGTGGCTGTCACAGTTATTACGGTTGTGGCTGTCACTGTTATGGACGGCAGTGACTGGCACAATTATAAGAGCACAGTGGCAGGCACTGTCATACATACACTTTGCCTGGCACTATTATGGGGGCACTAGGCATCTTCAGAGGGACATCTAAAAAGTTTTCCGCTCCATGTACAACATGCTGCATATACGTGCCCCTCTTGATGCCCGGCGGCACAGGCTACCCTCCGGGAGAAGTCTTTCTGCCATGACCACTTCCTGCCCTCTGCTGTATGATCGCTGATAAGATCTCTACGATATCAGGGTGGGGGACTGGGCGGATTCTCTGCGGTTTTTACTTTTTTTCTCATTGTGTCTCCAGATGAACCCATGACAGGACTGGTATCAGGGTCCGGCTATCTACACAGATTGCCCGTTTACTATAGCACGGATTCACATGTGAAAGGATCATATCTGTCCTCAGTATATAATCCGCTATGTTTATAGTCTAAACCATAAAACATCCTATATTGCGGAAATGATCACAGCAGCACAAAGTATTTCAGGATTAGTTCAGGCTGGGAGTTATAGGGTGGAAGGAGCAGGGCCCAGCAGCACAGAGTATTTCAGGAGAGGAATGTACTGATCTTGTGGGATGTCACAGACAGTGTTATATAGTGGAAGGCGCAGGGTCCCCAGCAGCACAGATTATTTCAGGACAGGAGCGTGCTGACCTTGTAAGAAGTCAGAGGGTAACACAGTGGAAACCGCCGGGTCCCCAGCAGAACAGAGTATTTCAGGAGAGGAGTGTGCGGATCTTGTGGGAGTTCACAGATGGAGAGTTACACAGTGGAAGGAGCAGGGTCCCCAGCAGTACAGAGTATTTCAGGAGTGGAGTGTACTGATCTTATGGGAGGTTGCAGACTGAGAGTTACAAAGTCAAATCAGCAGGGTCCCCAGCAACACAGAGTATTTCAGGAGAGTATTTAGTACTTTTGAAGCGCTGAAGAGAAATTTAACGAGCTTCTAAAACAAAACACAAAATGTATTTATGTCTCAGTTCGATCGGTTTCTGGGAGAGCTGGATGACAACCAACTTGGCCAACTCCCGCATGCTGTTTCACTCAGCTTTCCCAGAGCTCCGACAGCCAAGCAGGTAATGTATTGCTGAATCTGTGCCTCACTAGATTTGTCAATCAGAGTCTGGGAAAGCTGGGTGGCCGCCCCTGTAATAAACGCCATATTGGGTGTCACCCAACTTTCCAGAAACAGATGTAACTAACAAACTGTTGAAAATAATATGAGAGAGAAGACGACGACATATTCACTGGGGATTTCAACTTTTTAGGTAAAAACTTGGAGAGAAAGTCGCAAATTTATAGAAACCTGGGAATGTTCTGAGAATAGAAAACTTTGTTTTATGACAGCCCGCTACACCCCATACAGAGTACAGGCTGCCACACAAATGTAAAGGGTTAATGCCCGCCTCGGATTACAAGGGTTGGTCCATATAAGGCCAGGATCACACACACAGTTTTTGGTGCAGTTTTTAGAGCCAAACACAGAAGTGGAGACAAAAGAAAGAAGTGGCCTCTGTCTGTTCTTTATACCTTTCCTTCCTATTAGATCCACTTCTGACTTGGTCTCAAAATTATTTTGGCAATACGGGAAATCAAATTCCCTATGACAACTCTCCCTGGCACTGTTAGCATAATACAAAATACATAAAGGGGACGGTTACAATATGAGGACTGTGACACTATTCCTCTGAAAAAACTGCACCAAAACTGTGTTTGTGTGATGCTGACCTTAGGGAATTGTTTTTTAAGCAATTGGCAAAAATAAAATCCCTATTTTCGGCGCGACAAGCGTCGTACGTTTGCCTGCCGGAGATAAGTCTCAACTGCAAATAGAGAATTCAGAGAAATTGTTCTGTCTGTTTATCGAGCTTATAACACGGAGGAAAGTTGTGCTGGGAGCTCTGGGCGACTCTTCAAGGTCTGCTCCACTTTTGATAAGCAAATATTGTTCCTCTCCGCTTCCCCATTGGCTGCCGCGACACCAGATTTTGACACAAATAATCAGATTGAAAAATCAGGGCGGGGGAAGGGGCTGGGGACAAGTGTCGACAGTCGTGTCCGTACATCAGTGTGACACCAGCATTCACAGGGAGGGATCACACTCATCATCCTCACTACACCAACAGCCAGGTAATAATAGAACTATAGCAACTTTATGCTATTTTTATTTTTAATATTTTTGTTTTTATTATTATTATATTTTTTTATTTTTTTTAAAAACAATAAAAACAAATTAAGGTGATTTCATATTTCATTTATTTTTTTAATTTTTATGTTTTTATTTGCACAAAAATGCAGAATAATTGCGTATAGGTTACGTTTTACGCATTTTAATAGTTGATAGATTATTTTTTTATTTTACTTTTTTATTTGTGTACATATCACACATCTAAAACTTGAAATATATATTTTTTTTGCACGGAGGTGTAGAATTAACTATGTACACATCACAGCTAGAATTCAGTTGAATATTTTATAGATTTATTTACTTTGTCATTTTTTTTTGCACTTTTGTATCGGAATGTATCATTATTTGTGAACATAAACATATTTAAGGAGGTTAAATACTTGAAAAAAAATATATATAAAAAAAATATATATAAAAAAAATATAAATAAATAAATATATATAAATAAATAAATATATTATATATATAGTGTGTGAGAGTTATTTTTTTTCACTGCTATGTATCATTTTTGCGTACATATCACATGTTGAAGGCGGTTTAATACTCTATTGATTTATTTATTTTTTGTTGTTTTTTTTTCCCACCTGATTGTATCATTAGTTACATATTTCACACATTGAATACAGTTTAACACTTAGATTTTGTATATTCTCTTTTTTATTTTGTATTTATTTTTGATATTATTATTATTGTATATAAAAGTAAACAAATATATATTTGTACTGTTTATTTTTATTAAATTTTTTGTTTTTTCATCATATAAAAATATATCATAATGAATTTTAGAACTCAAACTATATTAAGAATACAAACACATTGGTATAAAATTATATGAAGATTTTAAAAAGAATTTATTTCAAAACGAAATAGATAAATTGGAACGGATATTGCATTTTGTCAGCACATTCATGACATTTCATTTCTCCAAAATTGATACAATATATAGATGCTCATTTATTTTTATTATTAGACTATTTTCATATTTGCATGTTGAGCTGTGGGTTTTGGCCCCTTTTTTCTGTGTTTTTGTAAAAAAAATGTCCTGAAATTTTTACGCAAAAATGTTAAAAAAATTTGATTCACTGCGGATTTGTGCTGAATTTATCGCATGGGACAGATTTAAAAAAAAACGGCAAAAAAATTTGCTAAGCACTTGTGCAGATTTTGATGCAGATTTGCCCATGAATTTCACCCTTTGTAATGCCATAGATTAAATCTGCAGCGAGCTCTAAAATCTTTTATTTCCACAAAGTGTAAAATTTTTACAAATTTTTACTCCAAATCTATCAATTATCACCTGTCCGATGGGAAATGTTGTATGTCTGAGAAATGTTTGTGGCTGGAATACCCCTTTAAATAACCAGATAGGAAATGTGATAAGGCTGTAAAGACCAATTTAAAATTTCTGCTTGAAATTTAGGATTCCCTATGACAGCTCCTACAAGACATCAAACTAACTTGATTTAGATGAATATGGATGAGCTGCAATACCAGCTTCAGCCCATAGGCAAGGGTGGCGCTGTTTCAGGAAGGAAGCACCCATGGAGGGCACCTGCTCAAGGCTCCTTCTTTCAGGGCGCCCCGTTGCTTAGTGTTAGGGAGTTGCACCTAGAACTTGAGAGAGTCCAGAACGCTCCACCAGCATCAGAATGGGGTTCCGTGGGCCCTCCAGAGAAAATTATACTGGTATCTATACAGAACCTACGCACATCCATGAAGGGCGTCATCTATAAGGTCTAATTTGTGAATAAGCCCATATAAAATAGACCCGTGATTGGCTCAGAAATCAGCTCCAATTGGGGCCCAATAATATGTGAGAACCTTTTCGAGGACCCTTGGTGGGCCACTCTGCCCTTCATCCTACAATCTGGGTCACGCTGCCTCAATGTCCTACAAAGGATGCGAAGGGGAACATGCACTGAGTCCTTGGAATCCACGGGCATGGGGCAGTGTTATCATGATCCCAAAAAAGTGCCCGATGTTGATATTTTCTATGAGTCCCCTCTCTGATATTTGAATTTTCTCGTCCCCAGGAGAAAAGGGAAATAACGAGCGCCGTTCTCTTCCGCCTTTGTTTCTCCAGAGACAAATAAAAGGTTATACGGGCGTCCTGCCAGCTCCATTCTTCCAGATCAATGCCGGACTGTGTCTGATTATTACGGGGACTCAATCCTTGCGGGACAAATGCAAATGTCAAGCAAATGACTTGTCACCTGTATCAGATCTGATGCCAGGAAAGAGCAGTTGTTTAATAGATAGAATTTATGGAGAAACTACAACTCCCAGCATGCCAGCCAGAGAGCCACAGGTCAAAGACCACTGTATTAGAAAATGACTTCATCTTCGGAGAACCTTTACTTGTATCTGAGAACATTTCCTTATCAGCAGGGAGCGATTTGTATAAAACGGGAGAGCTGCTGCAGGGATATCAAACTCCCTGCAGCTGCTCTTCTTAAAGCCACGATCACACACAGTTTTGATGCAGTTTTTGGTGAAATTTTTGGCTCATGTGTGATCCTGGCCTTATAGAGTCACTGTATACATATTGCAGCAGTCCGCTTTATGTATACTGTATCATGCGGACAGTGCCAGGGAGAGCTGTCATAGGGAATTAGATTTTTCTTATTGCCCAAATACAGGAAAGAGAAATTTATAAGGGAATTCCATAGTGCCAGGCAACCATATAGTCAGTAATGAACATATCGTATGCATATAGTATAGAGCCTCACCCCCCCCCCCACCGGTTTTTAAAGGGACATGTCAACTTAGTGTATCATATACGACCTTCCCTGGACAATATGGGCTGATACGCTTTCTTATGGTTGCCGCAGATATATATATACATTCTGTAAACTACATTTGACCTTGTTTTGGATATTATGGGAAACTGTAGACATAACCTCTCACAATGGGTTGGAAATATTAGCAGTATTATGGCCTCTGGGGTATCGGCTTTCTCCTCCCCATGCAAATCGAGCTCAGTGACAGGACCATGCAAATCCGTAGATACTTCCCTAAAACGACGCCTTGAGTCTGTGTATTGTGACTTGTGCACTTGTGATTTATTATAGACTTTGCAATCTGTCGTCGTGAAGTGTTCAGATTTCAATAACTCACTGAAAGTAAAATAAAATTTTATTTAATTTATTTTAGCAAATATTCATCAATGGTATCAATCAGAAAATGTAGCATTTCAGTCCGGCAAGGTTTACTTGCTCCAATTGTGATATACTTTATTACACGTGGCTTTATAACACCGGCTGCAGACTGACATTGGGCAGACAATCATTGTAATGTTGCTTACTGAGAAAATTCCTGTTTACAAACTGGGATCGCCACATTATGGCAGAGATTTTCACCACATCAGATGATTTTCATTTTCAATGGGAGTGACTGTACCCCATTGATGATCGGACACTTGCACGCAGTGGTTATCGCTACATGTGGTCGGAATTACTCAAAATGCACACAAAGTTATGGCATTTATAGGGAGCTATAGTTCTTTTCATCGTAGTAGAGTGGTCTATTTTATCTAGGGGGTAACCTTCTTAGACTGGTCTCCCCTTTACTATCTGTGGACATAGAGGGGGCCCCATAGAGAAAAAAAATGGGCTCCATCCTTTAATACACCGCACTGCCCCATCCCGGAGTAGTAAAGCTTAGCACCACCTGCCTCTTCTCCTTCCTTGTAAAAGAGAAAAGTAGTGCGACTCCCGGGCTGGTTCCTCTCTCCGTTGTTTACCGGGCTGGTTCCTCTCTCCGTTGTTTCCCGGGATGGTTCCTCTCTCCGTTGTTTACCGGGCTGGTTCCTCCCTCCGTTGTTTACCGGGCTGGTTCCTCTCTCCGTTGTTTCCCGGGATGGTTCCTCTCTCCGTTGTTTCCCGGGATGGTTCCTCTCCGTTGTTTCCCGGGATGGTTCCTCTCTCCGTTGTTTCCCGGGATGGTTCCTCTCTCCGTTCTTTCCCGGGCTGGTTCCTCTCAGTTTTTTACCGGGCTGGTTCCGCTCTCCGTTCTTTACCGGGCTGGTTCCTCTCTCCGTTCTTTACCGGGCTGGTTCTTCTCTCCGTTGTTTACCGGGCTGTTTCCACTCTCCGTTGTTTACCGGGCTGTTTCCACTCTCAGTTGTTTACCGGGCTGGTTCCTCTCTCCGTTCTTTACCGGGCTGGTTCCTCTCTCCGTTGTTTACCGGGCTGGTTCCTCTCTCCGTTGTTTACCGGGCTGGTTCCACTCTCCGTTCTTTACCGGGCTGGTTCCACTCTCCGTTCTTTACCGGGCTGGTTCCTCTCTCCGTTGTTTACCGGGCTGGTTCCTCTCTCCGTTGTTTACCGGGCTGGTTCCTCTCTCCGTTGTTTACCGGGCTGGTTCCTCTCTCCGTTGTTTACCGGGATGGTTCCTCTCTCCGTTGTTTACCGGGCTGTTTCCGCTCTCAGTTGTTTACCAGGCTGGTTCCTCTCTCAGTTGTTTACCGGGATGGTTCCACTCTCCGTTCTTTACCGGGCTGGTTCCACTCTCCGTTCTTTACCGGGCTGGTTCCACTCTCCGTTCTTTACCGGGCTGGTTCCTCTCTCCGTTGTTTACCGGGCTGGTTCCTCTCTCCGTTGTTTACCGGGCTGGTTCCTCTCTCAGTTGTTTACCGGGATGGTTCCTCTCTCAGTTGTTTACCGGGATGGTTCCTCTCTCCGTTCTTTACCGGGCTGGTTCCACTCTCCGTTCTTTACCGGGTTGGTCCCTCTCTCCGTTGTTTACCAGGCTGGTCCCTCTTTTATTTTTTTGCTGACATTGAGAAGCCTGTGAGAAGCCCTATGTAGGTGTGGTGTCAGAGTCAGTGCAGAGTCATAGTTGGTACCCTTCCACCTCCATGTGCCCCTTTGTATTACGCCCTCGATTGTCATATTTTTTCTTATATAACCTGTCACAATTTGCTTCTTCTTCAGGAAATGCCACGGTCCTTTTTGGTAAAAAGCAAGAAAACTCACAGTTACCACCAACATCGCTACTCAGAAGATGAAGGTCCACCCGAGGAGAGTCCGGTCACTGCAATATGCCAAGGTAAGTAATTCAGTCACATCCATCCTGGTGAACTGACCCTGGATGGGCAATAGTCACACCACTTCATGGTCCCCCATCCAGATGCTGAAGACCTGTACAGACCCAATACAGCTAAAGCTTTGTTACAATTGCATCCAGCTAAGACAGTCATCTGTGAGATAAACACGTCAGCAGCTCAATCCGCTCTCCTATACCAATTGTTTGTTACAATGTATCAGTGCAGGTAAAATGTATCAGTCTAGAGTCCAGGCTGTTAAACTCACAGTGAATTGTCTAGACTGGATACAACTGTAGAAAACCTTCAGCTATGGGAAGTATAAGGTCGGGAGCGTTTTCAGCATTTGAAGACTGTTACCATTCACTGACAGCCAGCAGAGACTCTTCTAAAAGATTTTGGTGTCTGTTTGAACACGTTGTGTATTAATTAGCTCTGTATAAACAGGGAACTAAATCATATCCCCATTTCCTCTTCCAAAACATTGTCCATAATGTGATTTATAAACTTTTATTAATGACTTCCCGGTTAATATATCCCGTGAACGCTCTGAGCTGAGCAGAAATGGCGCCTCTACTCTCGTATTCTAAGTTTCGGGACCCCTACCGATCTGCACTATGTATGAAGGGGGCGCTGTGTTCTGTGTTTACAAAGGCACAGCGCCATACATCGGGTTGTGGCTGTACCTGGTACTGCTGCTTAGTAACATTCACACACCAGGGGGGTATGGAGAGTCACATGATGGAATGAGCAGGGTCCCTCAGCAGCACAGAGTATTTTAGGAGAGTAGTGTGCGGATCTTGTAGGGGTTATGGATGGAAAGTCACATAGTGGGAGGAGCAGTGTCTCAAGCAGCACAGAGTATTTCCGGAGAGAAGTGCTCTGATGGGGGTACTGGAGAGTCACATGATGGGACTAGCAGTGTCCCTCAGCAGTACAGAGTATTTCAGAAAATAAGTGTTCTCATCTTGTTGCGGTTACTGATTGAGAGTTACATAGAGGGAGGAGCAGGGTCCTTCAGCAGCACAGTGTATTTCAGGAGAGGGTTGTGCGGCTCCTGTGGGGGTCACTGATGGAGAGTCACATGGTGGGAGGAGCAGGGTCCCTCAGCAGCACAGAGTATTTCAGGAGAGGGGTGTGCGGATCCTCTGTGGGTCTCTGATGGAGAGTCACATGGTGCACGGTCACTGACTATTGTGAGAATATTGGAGGGTGCAGAGGCTCCTGCTGTCTCCTGCCTGTCAGGGCATCTTATAGACGGGTCATATAACATAGTCCGGAGGTAATAACCTGCCCTGCAAGGTGCGGCCACCTGACTCATACCCAGGCTGACGAGTGCCAGCAGTTACCCCTCACCCTCAGGGCGCATTCAAATCAACTCTATTCAAATCCCCATTGTCTGCCTATAACTTGTTACTGGAAGCGGAAACCAGAGGAGACCTCCACCATGTGTCCATCACTGACCCCACACCCTACATCATCATCGACTGCATCATGTATCTAAGCTCATGTATCTAACATATTTGTATGTCACAGCTAACCAGTGGCTGGAGGGACGGCCTGTCATTTCTACACAAATTCTCCGTCATCCCCGTATCACATATGATAGGATTAGATACAGCAGCTCAGCAGACAGTATCACACATGATAGATTAGATACACAGCTCAGCAGACAGTATCAAACATGATAGATTAGATACACGGCTCAGCAGACAGTATCACACATGATAGGATTAGATACAATGGCTCAGCAGATAGTATCACACATGATAGGATTAGATACAGTGGCTCAGCAGACAGTATCACACATGATAGGATTAGATACACAGCTCAGCACACAGTATCACACATGGTAGGATTAGATACACAGCTCAGCAGACAGCATCACACATGATAGGATTAGATACACATATCAGCAGATAGTATCACACATGGTAGGTTTAGATACACAGCTCAGCAGACAGTATCACACATGATAGGATTAGATACACAGCTCAGCAGACAGTATCACACATGATAGGATTAGATACACAGCTCAGCAGACAGCATCACACATGATAGGATTAGATACACAGCTCAGCAGACAGTATCACACATGATAGGATTAGATACACAGCTCAGCACACAGTATCACACATGATAGGATTAGATACACAGCTCAGCAGACAGTATCACACATGATAGGATTAGATACACAGCTCAGCAGACAGTATCACACATGATAGGATTAGATACATGGCTCAGCAGACAGTATCACACATGATAGGATTAGATACAGCAGCTCAGCAGACAGTATCACACATGATAGGATTAGATACACGGCTCAGCAGACAGTATCACACATGATAGGATTAGATACACAGCTCAGCAGACAGTATCACACATGATAGGATTAGATACATGGCTCAGCAGACAGTATCACACATGATAGGATTAGATACAGCAGCTCAGCAGACAGTATCACACATGATCGGCTTAGATACATGGCTCAGGAGGCAGTATCACACATGATTGGCTTAGATACATCAGCCTGGGAATTATTATAGCTGTGATACGGGATTGGTTGGGTGCCTGACAAGGATGTACCGCTAGGATATGTTTTTTCAATTCAATCAAAGCCGGATTTTCAAACATACATAAATTGGCTCAGTGTCTGTACAAACATTGTGGTTTCTGTCACACACAGCGTCAACAAATACAAGTCTGCAGCGCCGATCCTGGTGGATTATATTCCCCGATCCTGTACATTATAGGGCCGGACATAGAAGTGAGGGGGCACCAAAGCAGCAATCAAAGAGCACCCCCTTCCCTGTTCGTGTCTGTTTCCTCCATCTCACCCCTATATCTAGAGGACGGGCGAACTCACCCTCACCCAGCCCAGCCTAGGGGGATAGAGGGGCCACATGATCATTTACCCCCTATTCTTAGGGCCTGTGGAAAAGGGGAACCTGCGGAAATGAAATGTTCCCAGATCTCCTTCTAAACATTCACAATCTTTTTATTATCATTTTTTAGATATTTTCATATTTCTTCTGTATAATATTACACTAGATGACGGCGAATCGGACAACGGGCATTTGTCCAGCATCGCCCTCAAAGAAAACGCCCCTGAGGATCTGACCAAGAGCAGTCACGTCCATTCAGAAGACGACACAGCGAGACCCCTTTATTTGAGTAGAGGCATCTCTACGGCTTCAGGCCCAGGTATAGTACTACAGCACTCATCATCCAACTAAGGGAAGATGCCTATGAATGTATTAATAATTCCACGTTTCATCCTTTCTTCCAGGGATCCCTATGTCCTTGCTCCCCATAAAGTCGTACCCTTCGCTCCCCCTGTCCGCCTTCTACAAGCAGAGCCTATCCTGGGAGTCCCTGCATTCTGCCTATAGCTTCAAACAAGTCCCGTCCCACGTACACCCCGCCATGCTGCAGAGGCCTATAGGATTATACAGCAGCCCCCCTGCAACTCCCGAGTCCAACTACGATCACCCCATTAATTATAGCCTTGGATTCTCCTCTCCTATAGACAATTATCACTGCGTCAAGTGCAGCAAGGTAAGAGGTCTCCAGTCTGGGATGTAGTGGGCGTACGACGAGGGCGGCTGCAGGTTAAGCATTCAGTATAGGACACAGAACTATTATATTTTATAAAAAAAAACAGACAAACTCCTCTGTCCTTTAGGTTTTCTCTACATCTCATGGATTGGAGGTCCATGTCCGGAGGTCTCATAGTGGAACTCGACCATTTGTCTGTGATACTTGTGGGAAATCCTTTGGTCATGCCGTCAGTCTTGAGCAGCATCTCAATGTTCACTCACAGGTGAGGCCCTTAGTGTGCAGTGTACTGCTGAGCTGTGTATCTAAGCCTATCATGTGTGACACTGTCTGCTGAGCTGTGTATCTAATCCTATCATGTGTGATACGGTCCGCTGAGCTGTGTATCTAAGCCTATCATGTGTGATACTGTCTGCTGAGCCGTGTATCTAAGCATATAATTCGTGATACTGTCTTCTCAGCCATGTATCTAATCCTATCATGTGTGATACACCAGCAACTACGTGTTAATAACAATTCCTCATATCTCACAGGAAAGGAGCTTTGAGTGCAAGATGTGTGGCAAAACATTTAAGCGTTCTTCTACGTTATCCACCCACCTGCTCATCCACTCAGACACTCGGCCCTATCCATGCCAGTTCTGTGGAAAGCGTTTCCACCAAAAGTCTGACATGAAAAAACATACATACATCCACACTGGTGAGTTATACTGCATCTATATTATATATTGGCCCTGTGTACAAGAATATAACTACTATAATACTGCGCCTATATACAAGAATATAACTACTATAATACTGCCTCCTATATACAAGAATATAACTACTATAATACTGCCCCTATATACAAGAATATAACTACTATAATACTGCCCCCTATATACAAGAATATAACTACTATAATACTGCTCCCTATATACAAGAATATAACTACTATAATACTGCCCCCTATATACAAGAATATAACTACTATAATACTGCCCCCTATATACAAGAATATAACTACTATAATACTGCTCCTATATACAAGAATATAACTACTATAATACTGCAATCTATATACAAGAATATAACTACTATAATACTGCTCCTATATACAAGAATATAACTACTATAATACTGCCTCCTATATACAAGAATATAACTACTATAATACTGCCCCCTATATACAAGAATATAACTACTATAATACTGCCCCCTATGGACAAGAATATAACTACTATAATACTGCTCCTATATACAAGAATATAACTACTATAATACTGCCCCCTATGGACAAGAATATA
Source organism: Rhinoderma darwinii (assembly GCF_050947455.1). Classification (NCBI taxonomy): domain Eukaryota; kingdom Metazoa; phylum Chordata; class Amphibia; order Anura; family Rhinodermatidae; genus Rhinoderma; species Rhinoderma darwinii. The sequence goes on from NC_134694.1 coordinate 4,753,183, forward strand.
ACTACTATAATACTGCTCCTATATACAAGAATATAACTACTATAATACTGCCCCCTATATACAAGAATATAACTACTATAATACTGCCTCCTATATACAAGAATATAACTACTATAATACTGCCCCCTATATACAAGAATATAACTACTATAATACTGCCCCTATATACAAGAATATAACTACTATAATACTGCCCCTATATACAAGAATATAACTACTATAATACTGCCTCCTATATACAAGAGTATAACTACTATAATACTGCCCACTATATACAAGAATATAACTACTATAATACTGCTCCTATATACAAGAATATAACTACTATAATACTGCCCCTATATACAAGAATATAACTACTATAATACTGCTCCTATATACAAGAATATAACTACTATAATACTGCCTCCTATATACAAGAATATAACTACTATAATACTGCCCCTACATACAAGAATATAAATACTATAATACTGCCCCTATATACAAGAATATAACTACTATAATACTGCTCCTATATACAAGAATATAACTACTATAATACTGCTCCTATATACAAGAATATAACTACTATAATACTGCTCCCTATATACAAGAATATAACTACTATAATACTGCTCCTATATACAAGAATATAGCTACTATAATACTTCCCCCATATACAAGAATATAACTACTATAATACTGCCCCCTATATACAAGAATATAACTACTATAATACTGCCCCCTATATACAAGAATATAAGTACTATAATACTGCTCCTATATACAAGAATATAAGTACTATAATACTGCCCCTATATACAAGAATATAACTACTATAATACTGCTCCTATATACAAGAATATAACTACTATAATACTGCTCCTATATACAAGAATATAAGTACTATAATACTGCCCCTATATACAAGAATATAACTACTATAATACTGCTCCTATATACAAGAATATAACTACTATAATACAGCCTCCTATATACAAGAATATAACTACTATAATACTGCCCCTATATACAAGAATATAACTACTATAATACTGCTCCTATATACAAGAATATAGCTACTATAATACTGCCTCCTACATACAAGAATATAACTACTATAATACTGCCCTCTATATACAAGAATATAACTACTATTAGGGCGGGTTCACACATAGCGGAATTTCACTTAAATTCCGCTGCGGACACTCCGCAGCGTTAATCCGCAGCGGAGCCGTTTCTCCATTGACTTTCACTTTAATTTAGCAGTGTTCGTTTACACGATGCGTACAATTCCGCTGCGGAGCATAGGCTGCGGAGCGGAATTTGGTGTCCGCAGCATGCTCTGTCTGTTGCGGAGCAGTGGCGGACTGGTTGCGGACTCATGGCGGAATTTCTCCATTGACTTCAATGGAGAGTCAAAATTCCGCAATGAAGTCCGCAGATCTTATGTGTGCTGCGGAGCGTATTGTTTTTACTACCATGACATTTCTTCAATCTGGCTGGACCTATGTATTTCTAGGTCTACAGCCAGACTGAGGAAGTCAATGGGGCTCCCGTAATGACGGGAGCGTTGCTAGGAGACGTCTGTAAATAGTCACTGTCCAGGGTGCTGAAAGAGTTACGCGATCGGCAGTAACTGTTTCTGCACCCGGGACAGTGACTACCGATCTCAATATACATGTATCTGTAAAAAAAAATATAAGTTCATACTTACCGAGAACTCCCTGCGTCTGTCTCCAGTCCGGCCTCCCAGGATGACGTTTCAGTGTAAGTGACGGCTGCAGCCAATCACAGGCCAAGCACAGGCTGCAGCGGTCACATGGACTGGAGCGTCATCCAGGGAGGTCGGGCCGGATGCCGAAAGAGGGACGCGTCACCAAGACAACGGGCGGTAAGTATGAATTTCTTTGACTTTCACTAGGGAAAGTGCTGTCCCTTCTCTCTATCCTGCACTGAATAGGGAGAAGAGAAGCACTTTTCCTGCAGTCCGCAGCGGCCAGTCCGCATCAATTTTCTGCACATTTTGTGCAGATCCGCTGCAGAATCTGCAATGCAGATTCTGTGCGGCATTGATGCGGACAGTTGCGGAGGAATTCCGCCATGTGTGGTCATGCCCTAATACTGCCCTCTATATACAAGAATATAACTACTATAATACTGCCCCCTATATACAAGAATAGAACTACTACAATACTGCCCCCTATATACAAGAATATAACTACTATAATACTGCCTCTATATACAAGAATATAACTACTATAATACTGCCTCTATATACAAGAATATAACTACTATAATACTGCTCCCTATATACAAGAATATAACTACTATAATACTGCCCCTATATACAAGAATATAACTACTATAATACTGCTCCTATATACAAGAATATAACTACTATAATACTGCCCCTATATACAAGAATATAACTACTATAATACTGCTCCTATATAGAAGAATATAACTACTATAATACTGCCCCCTATATACAAGAATATAACTACTATAATACTGCCCCTATATACAAGAATATAACTACTGTAATACTGTGCCCTATATACAAGAATATAACTACTATAATACTGCCTCTATATACAAGAATATAACTACTATAATACTGCTCCCTATATACAAGAATATAACCACTATAATACTGCCCCTATATACAAGAATATAACTACTGTAATACTGCGCCCTATATACAAGACTATAACTACTATAATACTGCTCCTATATACAAGAATATAACTACTATAATACTGCCCCTATATATAAGAATATAACTACTATAATACTGCCCCTATATACAAGAATATAACTACTATAATACTGCCCCCTATATACAAGAATATAACTACTATAATACTGCTCCTATATACAAGAATATAACTACTACAATACTGCCCCCTATATACAAGAATATAACTACTATAATACTGCCCCCTATATACAAGAATATAACTACTGTAATACTGTGCCCTATGTACAAGAATATAACTACTATAATACTGCTCCTATATACAAGAATATAACTACTGTAATACTGCCCCCTATATACAAGAATATAACTACTATAATACTGCTCCTATATACAAGAATATAACTACTATAATACTAACCCCTATATACAAGAATATAACTACTATAATACTGCCCCCTATATACAAGAATATAACTACTATAACACCGCCTGTATATACAAGAATATAACTACTATAATACTGCCCCCTATATACAAGAATATAACTACTATAATACTGCTCCTATATACAAGAATATAACTACTATAATACTGCCCCCTATATACAAGAATATAACTACTATAATACTGCCCCTATATACAAGAATATAACTAATATAATACTGCCCCCTATATACAAGAATATAACTACTATAATACTGCCTCCTATATACAAGAATATAACTACTATAATACTGCCCCCTATATACAAGAATATAACTACTATAATACAGCCTCCTATATACAAGAATATAACTACTATAATACTGCCTCCTATATACAAGAATATAACTACTGTAATACTGTGCCCTATGTACAAGAATATAAGTACTATAATACTGCCCCTATATACAAGAATATAACTACTATAATACTGCCCCTATATACAAGAATATAACTACTATAATACTGCTCCTATATACAAGAATATAACTACTATAATACTGCCCCTATATACAAGAATATAACTACTATAATACTGCTCCTATATACAAGAATATAACTACTATAATACTGCCCCCTATATACAAGAATATAACTACTATAATACTGTTCCTATATACAAGAATATAACTACTATAATACTGCCCCCTATATACAAGAATATAACTACTATAATACTGCTCCTATATACAAGAATATAACTACTATAATACTGCCCCCTATATACAAGAATATAACTACTATAATACTGTTCCTATATACAAGAATATAACTACTATAATACTGCCCCCTATATACAAGAATATAACTACTATAATACTGCCCCCTATATACAAGAATAGAACTACTATAATACTGCTCCTATATACAAGAATATACCTACTATAATACTGCTCCTATATACAAGAATATAATTACTATAATACTGCTCCTATATACAAGAATATAAATACTATAATACTGCACCCTATATACAAGAATATAACTACTATAATACTGTTCCTATATACAAGAATATAACTACTATAATACTGCCCCCTATATACAAGACTATAACTACTATAATACTGCTCCTATATACAAGAATATAACTACTATAATACTGCCCCCTATATACAAGAATATAACTACTATAATACTGTTCCTATATACAAGAATATAACTACTATAATACTGCCCCCTATATACAAGAATATAACTACTATAATACTGCTCCTATATACAAGAATATAACTACTATAATAACAACTAGTCTGTTATTTGGGGTATAGTGTAGAGAACCCGCCGGCTTCCCCCATAAATTAATTTTTCATTTTTGTTCTCTGATGTCTTTAGGAGAGAAGCCGCACAAATGTCAAGTTTGTGGAAAAGCTTTCAGCCAGAGCTCGAACCTCATCACACACAGCCGCAAGCACACGGGCTTCAAGCCTTTTACATGCGACCTGTGCGGCAAGGGGTTCCAGCGCAAGGTGGACCTGAGGAGGCACAGAGAAAACCAACACGGACTAAAATGACCAAAATGGGGTTAATAGTGGGGCTGGATATCCCATGGGCATTGGTCTGTGAGATCAATCATCAGTCCTGGTTTCTTACATGGATACGACACAGGCGACATCTTGGCAGTTATGCAGCATGAGTAGTCAATGACTAGGGTTGGGCGGTTGCCTAGCAACAAGTACTCCCGCCAGCGGGTGACACCACTGGATCCTTTGGTTTTTGTATACCATGGACTATAGTAATAGCACGCCGGCCTTTTGTTCCATTGATTAAAGATGGCCGCTAAAGTGATGTTACTCAGGTGGGTAGGGGGAGAAGGGTCTCCCTATCAGAAGGGGGGGTTTATTATTTCCAATGTTTTTCAACTCATTTTATTTATTTCAGGCGATTGTTGCTTACGATCAGTTTCTTTAACGCCCCCTGTATATAATAATTATGTATAATAGATATTACGATGTATTATTACTTGGAATAAAACCTTTTATACATTTGACATTTACAATTTTTTCTAATAGAAGTGCAAAGGAAAAAAAAATTGAGCTGTTGCCTATGGCAACCAATCAGGTTGCTGCTTTAAAATGCTCAACCTGTTGTGGAAAAATGAGAGCTGGAAATTGATTGGTTGCTATAAACTCTCTCCCACACAAGAGGTGTAGAAGGGCCATCCAATCAGAACTGCTAGGGAAAGAGAAATAGGATTGGTTGTTATAAGCTCTCTACCAAACAAAAGAGGAGGAGGTAGAGGAGGACCATCCAATCAGATCAGTGCTAGCAAAATGAAAGGCGCAATCTGATTTGTTGCTATGGGCTTTTTTTTTCCACACGAAGAAGATGAAAGTGGAGGAGGGCCATACAATCCAATCACTTCTAGCAAACTGAAAGAAGTTGATTGGTTGCTATGGGCTCCATCCCATTAAGGTGAAGGAGGGCCATCCAATCAGCTCACTGCTAGCAAAGTAAAAAGAGAAATCTGATTGGTTGCTATGGGCTCTATCAAACACAGAAAAGATGGAGGAGTATTATCAAATCAGATCGATGATAGAAAAATGAAAGGAGGAATCTGATTGGTTTCTATTAATAACTTGCCAGAACTAGTTTTTATAGTGAAGGGACGTAGCCCATAGCAACCAATCAGATTAAAGTTCTGATTTTTGAAGTACCATATTGGTCGCTATGGGCAACAGCTCCATTTTTGTAGTTCATACATTTATCCGAATACGTGTATTATTATTACTTGCAGCAGACGATTGGCCATCCGGAGATGTGGATTCTGGTCGCGGGCTTTCGTCTCCTCCATTTGTTTTTATGACGTGCTCTCGCTCTAAGCCTAATAAAAGTCAGATTCGTTTTTTCCGTTTCGCAGATTTGCATTGTTCAGGACCGGAGGATGAATGGAGGCATTTTATCCATCCAGTCCGTCCTCCCTTACATTTGCTTTGCAGATCAGATTCTTCCTCTTACAAGACGGGTCATTAAAATCACTTGTTCCTGTTAACCCTTGGTGAATCGATACGCAGTGCATTCTGGGTTGAGCATGGACACAAAGATTTACCTATCTTCTTTGGCAGAGGGGCCTTTTGACCCCTTTAGGCACCAGGGTCCAGGGGTGACTGCTATCTCTGCAGCCCCTATAGCGACAGCTATGTACCTACACCTACGCCATGTGCGCGGAGCCTTAAATGGGTTTTCCAGACAGTACAAATTGATGGCCTATCCTCAGGATAAGGCCATCAATAACTGATGGGGCGGGGTCCGACTCCTGGGACCCCCGATCAGCTGTTTTGAAGGGGCCGCAGCACTCCCATTCACTTCAATGTGAGAAGGCCGCAATACCTGTGAATCGCCAAATTGCTAAATGCGGGTCAACGATTCAGTGAGCAAGTAGAAATGAAGGGGAAGCAGCACTTGTACAAGCGCTGCACCCCCTTCAAAATAGCTGATCGGCGGGGGTCCCGGGAATCGGACCCCGACCCATCAGCTATTTATGGCCTATCTGGAGGATAAGCCATAAATTTTTACTGTCTGGAAACCCCTGTAAAGGCGCCAAGGTGTCCATAGGCCTCAGCTGTACAGAGCCGTAGGCGCCCCGTGCGCTTCTGTATAGTGCCTCAATAATATGGCATGATGGCGCATGCCACGATTTGTGTTCTGTGGGATTCTGTAAAACTTCCCAACATCTGCATCCTCATTTGTGGGACAATTTTAAGCTCTGCTCCGATCCGCCTACAAAACTTCTCAGAAATGCCCACTTTCGGGGGCACATTTGCATCATATCCTGTCCCTTCGAGGTTTGTTTCACACAGAGTTTTTTGGTGAGGTTTTTGACACGGAAACGATGTCGGAAACCATTACAAAAAACGTCCGAAAACACCTCCCATTGATTTCAATTGGAGACGGAGGCATTTCCCCCCCCGCGAGTGGAAAAAAACGCTCGCGGGACAGAGAAGCGTCATGCCCTTTCTTCAGGCGTTTCGGGAGGCATCAACAGGAGACAGAAAAAGCGTCTGAGACCCTAAAGGAATGTTTTGGGTGGAGTTAATCTTTCCTACCAGGATAACGGATGGCATATCACTAGGATATACCAAGGGTTGCCACCTGGCTGGTAAGGGACTGGTTTGCCCAGTAATTGATCCATAGACATTAATATGCAGTTGGTTCCCCCTTTGCAGTAAAAAAATCTTCCATCTTCCACTCTTCTGGGGGTTTTCTACAAGATTTTGGGGTCTGTGGGAATTTTTGCCCCTTCATCCAGAAGATCATTTGTGAGGGCAGACACTGATGTTGGGGGAGGGGGCCGGGCTCTTAATCTCCGTTCTAGTTCATCCCAAAGGTGTTGGATGGGGTTGAGGTCAGGACTCTGTACGGCCGGTCAAGTTATTCCACCCCAAACTCCCCCAGCCAACCAACCGACCAACCAATGAGCCAACCAACCGACCGACCGGCCAACCGACCGACCGGCCAACCGACCGACCGGCCAACCGACCAACCAGCCATGTCTCTATGGACCTTGTGCACTGGGTGCAGTCATGAGGAACAGAAAAGGCCGAAACCCAAACTGTTCCCACAAAGTTGAAACCTTCTATTGTCCAAAATGTCTTGTGTGCTGAAGAATTAAGATTTCTCTTCGCTGGAACTAAGAATCCAACCACTGAAAAACAGCCCAAATTACCCCCCCCCCCCAAACGTTACAGCTGGCACAATGCAGTCAGATGGGTAATGTTCTTCTGGCATTCATCAAACTCAAACTCATCCATCAGACCCCCAGATAGGGAAGAGTCCAGTGGCGGTGGCTTTACACCCCTCCATCTGACGCCTGGCATTGTGCTGGGTGATGTTCGGCCCCCATGCCTTGAAACTCCCGGGCACAGTTTTTGTGCGGATGTTAATACCAGAGGAGGTCTGTACTCTGCAGTTATGGAGTCAGCTGAGTGTTGGCATCCCCGCTCTAACTTTCTGGAAAAGCAGAGTGCCAAAAAATATGGTTGTCATTCAGTTCCCACGGTGGTTGTCACCCAGCTTTCCCAGAATCCTAAAGAACAAATCTAACAAGTTATATCGTGATACCAGAGGGAAAGTATCTATGACTGCATAAGATTTGCTATTCTAGAGCCTGGGAAAGCTGTGGGAGCTGTAATGGCGGTCATATTGGTGGTCACCCAGCTTTCCCAGAAAGAGATAGAATTAAGGAACAGTTGAATAAACGGTCTTACTATACTGTAAGGATATACCGAATGTCTAGTGAGTTAGAAATCTGGAGGTTTGGGTGGAGCAGCGATGACTCCACTCATTGCTGTTCTGTGATATCCTTATCTATTCTCACCGCCTGCTAACTGCCAGCGGGCAATGTCAGCGGGTTAATGGGCAGGAGGGGCTACGCCAAGAGGCATCGAGAAAACAAAACAGTTCCAAAGACGAGAACAGATGTTTCATAACTGACCCTTGGGTATCAAAGACGAGATATGGGATTTAAAGTTTCTAACATGACAGGTGCAGCACCACCATTGTAACCCATCTTTCCTGGAGCCCTAAACGGCATGTCTACCTAGTTATACACAGATACGTTCCCCACTCATATCGCGGCATAATACAGAGCCCCATAGAAAGGTATGGGAGCTGTAATAACAGGCATAATGGCTGCTACCCAACTTTACCAAGAAAGATAGATACAACTAGTTCACTACTGGTTTAACCTGGGTATCTCCTGTATATAATTATACATGTACAGCTGGTATAAGTTATACATCTTCTTGTATATAGTGATATGGAGCATGCTGGTATAACCTGGGTATCTTCTGTATATAATTATATATGTACAGCTGGTATAAGTTATACATCTTCTTGTATATAGTGATATGGAGCATGCTGGTATAACCTGGGTATCTTCTGTATATAATTATATATGTACAGCTGGTATAAGTTATACATCTTCTTGTATATAGTGATATGGGGCATGCTGGTATAACCTGGGTATCTCCTGTATATAATTATATATGTACAGCTGGTATAAGGTCTACATCTTCTTGTATATAGTGATATGGAGCATGCTGGTATAACCTGGGTATCTCCTGTATATAATTATATATGTACAGCTGGTATAAGGTCTACATCTTCTTGTATATAGTGATATGGAGCATGCTGGTATAACCTGGGTATCTCCTGTATATAATTATATATGTACAGCTGGTATAAGGTCTACATCTTCTTGTATATAGTGATATGGAGCATGCTGGTATAACCTGGGTATCTCCTGTATATAATTATATATGTACGGCTGGTATAAGTTATACATCTTCTTGTATATAGTGATATGGAGCATGCTGGTATAACCTGGGTATCTCCTGTATATAATTATATGTGTACAGCTGGTATAAGTTATACATCTTCTTGTATACAGTGATATGGAGCATGCTGGTTTAACCTGGGTATCTTCTGTATATAATTATATATGTACAGCTGGTATAAGTTATACATCTTCTTGTATATAGTGATATGGAGCATGCTGGTATAACCTGGGTATATTCTGTATATAATTATATATGTACAGCTGGTATAAGTTATACATCTTCTTGTATATAGTGATATGGAGCATGCTGGTATAACCTGGGTATATTCTGTATGTAATTATATATGTACAGCTGGTATAAGTTATATATCTCCTTGTATATAGTGATATGGAGCATGCTGGTATAACCTGGGTATCTTCTGTATATAATTATATATGTACAGCTGGTATAAGTTATACATCTTCTTGTATATAGTGATATGGAGCATGCTGGTATAACCTGGGTATCTTCTGTATATAATTATATGTGTACAGCTGGTATAAGTTATACATCTTCTTGTATACAGTGATATGGAGCATGCTGGTTTAACCTGGGTATCTTCTGTATATAATTATATATGTACAGCTGGTATAAGTTATACATCTTCTTGTATATAGTGATATGGAGCATGCTGGTATAACCTGGATATCTCCTGTATATAATTATATATGTACAGCTGGTATAAGTTATACATCTTCTTGTATATAGTGATATGGAGCATGCTGGTATAACCTGGGTATCTCCTGTATATAATTATATATGTACAGCTGGAATAAGTTATACATCTTCTTGTATATAGTGATATGGAGCATGCTGGTATAACCTGGGTATCTTCTGTATATAATTATATATGTACAGCTGGTATAAGTTACACATCTTCCTGTATATAGTGATATGGAGCATGCTGGTATAACCTGGGTATCTTCTGTATATAATTATATATGTACAGCTGGTATAAGTTATACATCTTCTTGTATATAGGGATATGGAGCATGCTGGTATAACCTGGGTATCTTCTGTATATAATTATATATGTACAGCTGGTATAAGTTATACATCTTCTTGTATATAGTGATATGGAGCATGCTGGTATAACCTGGGTATATTCTGTATATAATTATATATGTACAGCTGGTATAAGTTATACATCTTCTTGTATATAGTGATATGGAGCATGCTGGTATAACCTGGGTATCTCCTGTATATAATTATATATGTACAGCTGGTATAAGTTATACATCTTCTTGTATATAGTGATATGGAGCATGCTGGTATAACCTGGGTATCTTCTGTATATAATTATATATGTACAGCTGGTATAAGTTATACATCTTCTTGTATATAGTGATATGGAGCATGCTGGTATAACCTGGGTATCTTCTGTATATAATTATTTATGTACAGCTGGTATAAGTTATACATCTTCTTGTATATAGTGATATGGAGCATGCTGGTATAACCTGGGTATATTCTGTATATAATTATATATGTACAGCTGGTATAAGTTATACATGTTCTTGTATATAGTGATATGGAGCATGCTGGTATAACCTGGGTATCTTCTGTATATAATTATTTATGTACAGCTGGTATAAGTTATACATCTTCTTGTATATAGTGATATGGAGCATGCTGGTATAACCTGGGTATATTCTGTATATAATTATATATGTACAGCTGGTATAAGTTATACATCTTCTTGTATATAGTGATATGGAGCATGCTGGTATAACCTGGGTATCTTCTGTATATAATTATATATGTACAGCAGGTATATTATACATCTTCTTGTATATAGTGATATGGAGCATGCTGGTATAACCTGGGTATCTTCTGTATATAATTATACATGTACAGCTAGTATAAGTTATACATCTTCCTGTATATAGTGATATGGAGCATGCTGGTATAACCTGGGTATCTTCTGTATATAATTATATATGTACAGCTGGTATATTATACATCTTCTTGTATATAGTGATATGGAGCATGCTGGTATAACCTGGGTATCTGCTGTATATAATTATATTTGTACAGCTGGTAGAAGTTATACATCTTCCTGTATATAGTGATATGGAGCATGCTGGTATAACCCGGGTATCTTCTGTATATAATTATATATGTACAGCTGGTATAAGTTATACATCTTCTTGTATATATAGTGATATGGAGCATGCTGGTATAACCTGGGTATCTTCTGTATATAATTATATATGTACAGCTGGTATAAGTTATACATCTTCCTGTATATAGTGATATGGAGCATGCTGGTATAACCTGGGTATGTCCTCTATATAATTATATATGTACAGCTGGTATAAGTTATACATCTTCCTGTATATAGTGATATGGAGCATGCTGTTATAACCTGGGTATCTTCTGTATATAATTATATATGTACAGCTGGTATAAGTTATACATCTTCTTGCATATAGTGATATGGAGCATGCTGGTATAACCTGGGTATCTCCTGTATATAATCATATATGTACAGCTGGTATATGTTATACATCTTCTTGTATATAGTGATATGGAGCATGCTGGTATAACCTGGGTATCCTCTGTATATAATTATATATGTACAGCTGGTATAAGTTATACATCTTCTTGTATATAGTGATATGGAGCATGCTGGTATAACCTGGGCATCTTCTGTATATAATTATATATGTACAGCTGGTATAAGTTATACATCTTCTTGTATATAGTGATATGGAGCATGCTGGTATAACCTGGGTATCTTCTGTATATAATTATATATGTACAGCTGGTATAAGTTATACATCTTCTTGTATATAGTGATATGGAGCATGCTGGTATAACCTGGGTATCCTCTGTATATAATTATATATGTACAGCTGGTATAAGTTATATATCTTCTTGTATATAGTGATATGGAGCATGCTGGTATAACCTGGGTATCTTCTGTATATAATTACATATGCACAGCTGGTATAAGTTATACATCTTCTTGTATACAGTGATATGGAGCATGCTGGTATAACCTGGGTATGTTCTGTATATAATTATATATGTACAGCTGGTATAAGTTATACATCTTCTTGTATATAGTGATATGGAGCATGTTGGTATAACCTGGGTATCTTCTGTATATAATTATATATGTACAGCTGGTATAAGTTATACATCTTCCTGTATATTGTGATATGGAGCATGCTGGTATAACCTGGGTATCTTCTGTATATAATTATATATGTACAGCTGGTATAAGTTATACATCTTCTTGTATATAGTGATATGGAGCATGCTGGTATAACCTGGGTATCTCCTGTATATAATTATATATGTACAGCTGGTATAAGTTATACATCTTCCTGTATATAGTGATATGGAGCATGCTGGTATAACCTGGGTATCTTCTGTATATAATTATATATGTACAGCTGGTATAAGTTATACATCTTCTTGTATATAGTGATATGGAGCATGCTGGTATAACCTGGGTATCTTCTGTATATAATGATATATGTACAGCTGGTATAAGTTATATATCTTCCTGTATATAGTGATATGGAGCATGCTGGTATAACCTGGGTATATTCTGTATATAATTATATATGTACAGCTGGTATAAGTCATGCATCTCAGTCACATTTAGTGACAAGGGTAAAAAAATCCCTATAGCACAACGAAGGGGAAATCTAGAAATAGCAGAGTTATCGTCCTGTCCACATGTGGCTGTCAGGATTTGAGGATGTGGTCGGCCGGTGTTTTTTAGAATTGATCTTTCAGCAACATCTGAGGACACCCAGAGAAGCCTGGAGTAAATGCTGAGCCGTGGAAATAAAGGATCGCTGGACCCTGGAGATATTAACCATTTCCTGACAGCAAATATTAAGAAAGCTTAAAATATAAAGCCACAAAGACGTGTGGTAATGAGCAGTCAATCACTTGGAGGAACGGGGGGAGGGCAGGTCGCACGTTAGAATAGGTTCAGCGTGTTAAATTACAGGGGGTCCTGGGATTTGCGGACGTCATAGGCCCCTGATTCCTTTAACGTTGCCTCCTTGACACCCGATGGGATATCAGATCTAAAATTCCGGATTATCAGATGCCAGATTAATGGAATTCCACTGCATTTTACATGTTACGCCTTCTTAACATCTCTTATGATATTGCTCTAGTGATAGTAGATCGGTTTCTAATATACGGATCCCCGAATCATTGTGGCCCCTATACAGATGGTATTCCGATCACAGGGGGTGTCTCATCACAGATTCTGCAGGTGGAAGCCACGGACAGCTAGACATTACACGGACAGCTCGCCTCCGGCAGAGCGGGCGCCACTTTTGCAGATTAACTCTCCATTCTAGCTCATGAAGGTGGAAGTCTCAAGTGAGGGGGAACCACTATAGCGTCCACTACACCTCTTGGATCTTCACCTATCGGGAAAACGGTGTCCGGTGACTCCCAGTCGCTATTTTCCGGCTGCTGCATCCTCCGTACACTTCATTGTAGAGTTTGCCGCGCGTCCATTGGAGTCTGTGGTCCGTTACGAAAAGAGCCGAGCGCTGCCACCTATCCATTTAAGTGTATAGTGAGTGTGTGCTGGGAATTGGTATACGGGGGTCGCTGGACCACCGTTTTCCCAATAGGTGAGGTTCCCAGAGGTGGAGTGGCCGCAATAGAGGCCTCCCTCGTAGAGACAGAGAAGTATGTCTGGTATGTACACAAAATTAAAATGTGGGTGACATTACCTGCAAAAATCCCCGATGCAAAGGATATAGATATTTATTTCAGATTCTAGTTATCTGTTTATTACGTTCCTATTTCCGACGATTTTGTAGAGGTCGTTTCGAACTGCGAGATTTCTTCAACCTTGTTTTTGCACCCAGTCAAATATGCTGAGTAATTGGGTGAGGATGGGGTGTAGTCTCCTCATAGGATACTGGGAGCCACTGATAAAGAAAGCTGCTTTCTACCATCCACCGCACGCTGAGCGCTTCTTCCTTTTCAATACTTTGACACTTCTCGACAATTCTAAAATGGTTCTTCTGTGTCCTGAAGGGATAACATCTTTGCAGTCACTGTATTTCCAATCCCAGTATCAGTACATGGAAAATATGCTGATGACTAGTGAAGCCTTTCTTGCCTCCTACTGACATTGAGAAGAAAATACAAGATCTTCTTTCTTACGCTAGCCTTATAGCGCAGGATATAAGACTTATCTTTATATTGTACATTAATGGTCTCCAACCTGCGACTCTTCAGCTGCTGGGCAACTACTGATCCCAGTATACAGTCACGATGGGGCTGGTAGTTTTACAACATCTGGAACTCCACATGAACGTTTTGTAGAAAGAATAAAACATAATGTTCAATATTCTAAATATGTTGGAGACAAATTGATAAAAATCCATATATGTATATTTCTGGCCGCCATTTTTTTGCGGTCTCCTCGTGGCCAACAGTTTCCAGTTGGGGGGACGGCGATTTTCTTGCCAGTCTCTCTACCCAGTGACATACATAGTGGGGGCCCCTGTCCTCCTTCAGGTACTTGACACCACTATACTCCTATCCGCCAGAAGGTCCTGGTGCCCCATCCCTAATTCCCCGTGCCCGGAATCACAGCCCGCGATAAGTGGGGACATACAAAGTAAAGGAGCACGGCCCGCAAAATCCAAAAAGTAGGACATGCTCCATATTTTCCGGCACGGTTCTATGGCACGGGCACCTTTCCATAGCGCTTTGGAAAGGTGTCCACGGCCAATAGAACCGGGCGGGATCGTAATTACGGACTGTATGGCGGTCCACAATTAAGTAGTTTTTCCACGGTCGTGTGCATGGGGCCTAACATTTGCTCACATTGCAGCAACTATAGAGGTCACATCCCCCTTCAGGTTCTTAGCTGCATTAACCTAGAATTGGCCTTCTCTTTCTAAAGAGCCCATAGCAGCCACATGGGCTACCTCTGTAGTATGGACGCCTCCCTAATATGCAGCTACCGTCGACCAGTCACAGACCATCAATGCAATGCCATCAGCGCTGCAGATGCAGAATACAGGCTGCCTGGCACCAGTAATCCGCAAACCAATGGCTGGTAATTTGCATGTCCTTGTAATTCCAGAAAAAGTCTGACTCATTTTATAAAGCGGCGTTGCTTGCACAAGTTCTTGCAGCGTACGGGGTATTCTTTTACTTAGGTTACGATGCCACCCTCTGGTAAAACTCGGAGACGAGTTCACCAAAAACAAATTGCTGAACCAAGAGAAGAATTATACATTGTGCTGATCGCCGGGGGTCCCAGAATTCAGACCCCTACAAATTAAAAAAGGATGTCCTACAATGCTTTGGTCCCAGAGAGTCCCTTTAGGGCTTGTCCACACGTAACGGAATTGCTGCGTGTTTTCCGTCCCGGATCACAGATGGAAAATATGCAGCAGAATACAGTAACAGCAAAGGGGGTGAGATTTAACAAATCTCATCCACACGCTGCGTAAAATTTCCGACTAGAAATTGACCTGCGGTGCGTATATTTCGGACCGCAGCATGTCGATTCCCGCTGAGGAAAGTGGACTGAGTTGCTGCGTTTTTCAGAGGAGATGTCACCGTTTCCCAGCATTGAGAAAAACGCAGAAAAATCGGCATAATTTTTGGCAGTAAAAAACGCAGGAAATAGTGCGGTTTTTCTGCAGCAGAAATCCTGCTAGTTTCGGAGGAATTGCTGCAGAAATTTTCTGCAGCGATTCCGTTAATCGTGGACGAGCCCTTACACCCACCATTGTTGTGTTTTTAAAAACGCCATGGTTTTTGTGGCATTTCGTGTAGGATTTTATTAGTGTCAAAAAAAACGCTACGCCTAGATGTTATCTTGAAATCAATAAGGATTTATTAAATGCACTACAAAAAGTGAGTTTTTTTTGTGCGTTTTTTTTTAGCTCCGTATGAAAGGAGCAAACGAGTGACAATCAACAAGCGGTCTCATGGATCGGCGCTCGTCTACACGGCCCATGTAAGAGGACCCTAAGGCTATGTTCACATGGAGGAATTTTTTGCAATAGGAGGCAGACCCTTCTTTTTCCTTCAAGCTGTTTCAGCAAAAGGACAAAGCGCCCTGCCCGATCTACAGGCGGATTCCGCCCAAACTTCCCATTGAAATGAATGGGAATAGGAATCTTTTTGCTGACAGCAGGAATAATTTTGTGGCGGGACACGCCAAGCAAAATCCGCTATGTGAGCAGGAATGGGGAACTGGATACACAAGTCTTTGGTATTGGTGGGGTCCCAGCGGTCGTATAGCCAAAATTACATATTTATGGCATATCAAATCAATGGGGCTTAAATGTTGTTTGTGTGAAAACCCTTTAAATGTGCACTGCGGCCGTGATGGGGGCATTACGTCTGTTCTGATAAAGGCGTGGTCAGAATATTTGAAGCTGGAGTGCAATTCCTTTAATCTGGCACCCGATAATCCAGAACTTCCGGCACATAATTGCAATACAATGTAGAATTTCACCGGACCTATTATCCGATAATCCGGAATATTTTATACTCGCATATTCTATCCGGTTCCGTTAATGACGGTTTAAACTAATTTCACACTAGGCCTCATTTATAACCAAAACCTGAAGCTGTTGTCCATAGCAACCAATCAGATTCCAGTTTACATTTCTTCAGTGCAGGGTTAGAAAATGAAAGTAGCGATCTGATTGGTTGCTATAGACAACACTTTCTGTCCTCACTGTATCTATACATCAAGCCTCATACATCTATACAGTGACGTTTCTCTCATTTTTACCAGACTGCGGTCTCCTGCCGGCAGGATATCGCCATTGTAATAAGGTAATGTGCGAGAACAGCAGGGAACCTTTCTGCCGCGGAACCTTCTTTGCAGGTCGCTGAGCGGGACGGCGGATAGAGAGTGACGGACCCAGTAGTAAAGACATGGAGGGCTCCGGCGTAGTTCCCCTACCTCTGCAGCAGAAGCCCATGTTGTGTGTGGAGTACCCAGGGCTGGTACAAGACGTGGACAAGATGCTGAGGACCCTGGGCGGGGAGGAAGGGGTGTCCCGGGTGAGGGCTCCGTCTCTTTATTATACCTTAAGGGGGAGGGGTGTTGCGTTACATATACATATACATATACATACACATACACATACACATACACATATATATACATATGAGAAAACTTAAAATATCCGCCTCAGCTGTAGAACTACAACTCCCAGAATGCTTTGTCTTTTGTAGCAGGACATTGTGTCACTTGTAGTTCTACAAGAGCAAAAATAGTGTGTGTTCATGTGCAGTCTTGATTATGGGACGCGCCGAATCGATAGTGAGTCACTCTAAAAGAAGCGGTAACAGTCACATGACTTCTATCGTAGCGCGACCGCTATTTTGACTACGAAGTGCCGCTTACCGGTTTGCCGGCCGCACATCTAAACTCCAGACCAGACGCTGGCGGAAGTCCTGACGTCAGAATGCAAAGTACTACGGTTTTGTAAGGTTAATACGACCCTTGTCCGCTGCGCGTCGGTCCAATTCATCAACGCGGGATCTCCGGCGGCAAAACGGGGCGGATACGGATTATAAGAATTAATATCTGAATAATTAAAGTATTAAAAAAACAAAACCATCCTTTACTTATCGATGCCGCCTGCCTTTCCTAATTTTCTAAATATAAAAAAACGGACGATGTGTCATGTGACCCTGGCGGCCAGTCACGTCCTCGCCAACTCTTTTATCAAGAGAATCACAATATAGAGCGTTGTTCTGGCCGCCATCTTTTTTTCCTGGTGGCAGCCTAGAATGGAAGTTCTGTTGCGTATGTATACACCCCCCAGCCGTTCTCCTGTATGTAGTGACCCTACATTTTAGCGTTGGGGGGGGGGGGGGTGTCACATGCCAGTCCCGGCCTCTGTTGCTAGGCAATCGCCACTACATACGTTGTTCTATATGATGTCTATAAAAGTGATATTTTGCATAGTCTGATGTTTACATCGTGTTCTGACAGGTGTACGCCGACCCCGCAAAGAGGCTTGAGCTGTATTTCAGACCTAAGGACCCGTACTGCCACCCCCTGTGTGCCAACCGCTTCCCCACCACCACCATGATTCTGCGGGTAAAGAAGAAAACGCGTAAGAAAAAGTCAAACGACCCCGATATGGGAGAGTCGGCTCCAGAGGGAACAATCAGCATGGAAATCCTTGGTGTTGTGGGCACAGTCTATAAATTCCAAGGTTTGTAAGAACTCCTAAATTATCACTCCAGTGAAAGTCTGAAAATTTTATCTTATTATTGGCATCTAATAGTCCAGAAAGTCTGATAATTCAGCATGTGTTTTAGGGTAAAGTAAACCCTTCGCTTCATCAATTCTATCAACATCATTGCACTTTTAAAAACATTACTTATCTTGTATTGTTCCCGAGTTAAAACAGCCTGTGTTATACTCCAGAGCTGCACTCACTATTCTGCTGGTGGAGTCACTGTGTACATACATTACATTACTTATCCTGTACTGATCCTGAGTTATATCCTGTATTATACTCCAGAGCTGCACTCACTGTTCTGCTGGTGGAGTCACTGTGTACATACATTACATTACTTATCCTGTACTGATCCTGAGTTACATCCTGTATTATACCCCAGAGCTGCACTCACTATTCTGCTGGTGGAGTCACTGTGTACATACATTACTTATCCTGTACTGATCCTGAGTTATATCCTGTATTATACTCCAGAGCTGCACTCACTATTCTGCTGGTGGAGTCACTGTGTACATACATTACATTACTTATCCTGTACTGATCCTGAGTTACATCCTGTATTATACTCCAGAGCTGCACTCACTGTTCTGCTGGTGGAGTCACTGTGTACATACATTACATTATATATCCTGTACTGATCCTGAGTTATATCCTGTATTATACTCCAGAGCTGCACTCACTATTCTGCTGGTGGAGTCACTGTGTACATACATTGCATTACTTATCCTGTACTGATCCTGAGTTACATCCTGTATTATACTCCAGAGCTGCACTCACTATTCTGCTGGTGGAGTCACTGTGAACATACATTACATTACTTATCCTGTACTGATCCTGAGTTACATCCTGTATTATACTCCAGAGCTGCACTCACTATTCTGCTGGTGGAGTCACTGTGTACATACATTACTTATCCTGTAGTGATCCTGAGTTATATCCTGTATTATACTCCAGAGCGGCACTCACTATTCTGCTGGTGGAGTCACTGTGTACATACATTACATTACTTATCCTGAGTTACATCCTGTATTATACTCCAGAGCTGTACTCACTATTCTGCTGGTGGAGACATTGCGTACATACATTACATTACTTATCCTGTACTGATCCTGAGTTATATCCTGTATTATACTGCAGAGCTGCACACACTATTCTGCTGGTGGAGTCACTGTGTACATACATTACATTACTTATCCTGTACTGATCCTGAGTTACATCCTGTATTATACTCCAGAGCTGCACTCACTATTCTGCTGGTGGAGTCACTGTGTACATACATTACATTACTGATCCTGTGCTGATCCTGAGTTATATCCTGTATTATACTCCAGAGTTGCACTCACTATTCTGCTGGTGGAGTCACTGTGTACATACATTACATTACTTCTCCTGTACAGATCCTGAGTTACATCCAGTATTATACCCCAGAGCTGCACTCACTATTCTGCTGGTGGAGTCACTGTGAACATACATTACATTACTTATCCTGTACTGATCTTGAGTTACATCCTGTATTATACTCCAGAGCTGTACTCACTATTCTGCTGGTGTAGTCACTGTGTACATACATTACATTACTTATCCTGTACTGATCCTGAGTTATATCCTGTATTATACTCCAGAGCTGTACTCACTATTCTGCTGGTGTAGTCACTGTGTACATACATTACATTACTTATCCTGTACTGATCCTGAGTTATTTCCTGTATTATACTCCAGAGCTGCACTCACTATTCTGCTGGTGGTGTCACTGTGTACATACATTACATTACTTATCCTGTACTGATCCTGAGTTACATCCTGTATTATACTCCAGAGCTGCACTCACTATTCTGCTGGTGAAGTCACTGTGAACATACATTACATTACTTATCCTGTACTGATCCTGAGTTACATCCTGTATTATACTCCAGAGCTGCACTCACTATTCTGCTGGTGGAGTCACTGTGTACATACATTACATTACTTATCCTGTACTGATCCTGAGTTATTTCCTGTATTATACTCCAGAGCTGCACTCACTATTCTGCTGGTGGAGTCACTGTGAACATACATTACATTACTTATCCTGTACTGATCCTGAGTTACATCCTGTATTATACTCCAGAGCTGCACTCTCTATTCTGCTGGTGGAGTCACTGTGTACATACATTACATTACTTATCCTGTACTGATCCCGAGTTACATCCTGTATTATACTCCAGAGCTGCACTCACTGTTCTGCTGGTGGAGTCACTGTGTACATACATTACATTACTTATCCTGTACTGATCCTGAGTTACATCCTGTATTATACTCCAGAGCTGCACTCACTATTCTGCTGGTGGAGTCACTGTGTACATACATTACATTACATATCCTGCACTGATCCTGAGTTATATCCTGTATTATACTCTAGAGCTGCGCTCACTATTCTGCTGGTGGAGTCACTGTGTACATACATTACATTACTTATCCTGTACTGATCCTGAGTTACATCCTGTATTATACTCCAGAGCTGCACTCACTATTCTGCTGGTGGAGTCACTGTGTACATACATTACATTACATATCCTGCACTGATCCTGAGTTATATCCTGTATTATACTCCAGAGCTGCTCTCACTATTCTGCTGGTGGAGTCACTGTGTACATACATTACATTACTTATCCTGCACTGATCCTGAGTTATATCCTGTATTATACTCTAGAGCTGCGCTCACTATTCTGCTGGTGGGGTCACTGTGTACATACATTACATTACTTATCCTGTACTGATCCTGAGTTATAGCCTGTATTATACTCTAGAGCTGCGCTCACTATTCTGCTGGTGGAGTCACTGTGTACATACATTACTTATCCTATACTGAACCTGAGTTATATCCTGTATTATACTCCAGAGCTGCGCTCCCTATTCTGCTGGTGGAGTCACTGTGTACATACATTACATTACTTATCCTGTACTGATCCTGAGTTATATCCTGTATTATACTGTAGAGCTGCGCTCACTATTCTGCTGGTGGAGTCACTGTGTACATACATTACTTATCCTATACTGATCCTGAGTTATATCCTGTATTATACTCCAGAGCTGCGCTCCCTATTCTGCTGGTGGAGTCACTGTGTACATACATTACATTACTTATCCTGTGCTGATCCTGAGTTATATCCTGTATTATACTCCAGAGCTGCACTCACTATTCTGCTGGTGGAGTCACTGTGAACATACATTACATTACTTATCCTGTACTGATCCTGAGTTACATCCTGTATTATACTCCAGAGCTGTACTCACTATTCTGCTGGTGTAGTCACTGTGTACATACATTACATTACTTATCCTGTACTGATCCTGAGTTATATCCTGTATTATACTCCAGAGCTGCACTCACTATTCTGCTGGTGTAGTCACTGTGTACATACATTACATTACTTATCCTGTACTGATCCTGAGTTATTTCCTGTATTATACTCCAGAGCTGCACTCACTATTCTGCTGGTGGAGTCACTGTGAACATACATTACATTACTTATCCTGTACTGATCCTGAGTTACATCCTGTATTATACTCCAGAGCTGCACTCACTATTCTGCTGGTGGAGTCAATGTGTACATACATTACATTACTTATCCTATACTGATCCTGAGTTACATCCTGTATTATACTCCAGAGCTGCACTCACTATTCTGCTGGTGGAGTCACTGTGAACATACATTACATTACTTATCCTGTACTGATCCTGAGTTATATCCTGTATTATACTCCAGAGCTGCACTCACTATTCTGCTGGTGGAGTCACTGTGTACATACATTACATTACTTATCCTGTACTGATCCTGAGTTATTTCCTGTATTATACTCCAGAGCTGCACTCACTATTCTGCTGGTGGAGTCACTGTGAACATACATTACATTACTTATCCTGTACTGATCCTGAGTTACATCCTGTATTATACTCCAGAGCTGCACTCACTATTCTGCTGGTGGAGTCACTGTGTACATACATTACATTACTTATCCTGTACTGATCCTGAGTTATATCCTGTATTATACTCCAGAGCTGCACTCACTATTCTGCTGGTGGAGTCACTGTGTACATAAATTACTTATCCTGTACTGATCCTGAGTTACATCCTGTATTATACTCCAGAGCTGCACTCACTATTCTGCTGGTGGAGTCACTGTGTACATACATTACATTACTTATCCTGTACTGATCCTGAGTTACATCCTGTATTATACTCCAGAGCTGCACTCACTATTCTGCTGGTGGAGTCACTGTGTACATACATTACATTACTTATCCTGTACTGATCCTGAGTTATATCCTGTATTATACTCCAGAGCTGCACTCACTATTCTGCTGGTGGAGTCACTGTGTACATAAATTACTTATCCTGTACTGATCCTGAGTTATATCCTGTATTATACTCTAGAGCTGCACTCACTATTCTGCTGGTTGTTGTTGGAAACAATCAGCAAGTTTGTTGACTTACTTAACATCTTTACTGAGCTCCCATAATGCAGGCGGGCAGTAAATACCTATTGTAAAGACCACACGTCCCAGAATTTAAATTAAAAAAAATCTGCGTTATACACACACAGATCAAGCAGAGAATGTTGTAAGATTTCAGCTCTGAAGCTGCAGAATTGTGAATGGAGAATAAGCAAAAAGTGGCGAATCCCTAAACTCCTGAATTGTTTGTTTTCTCAGGAATGTCTGACTTCCAGTATTTGGCTTTCACCGGCGGCTCGGACGGGTCTCCGACTTCCCTCTATGACAAAGTTTTACTGAAGAAGCCAGAAAAAGAAGAATACTTTCACCAGGACATCCCCCTTCATATCCCTCCACCCATTTTCTCCCGACTTGACAACCCCGTGGATTATTATTATCGTCCTAACATCAATCACAGGTACAGGACGGTCAGACCGGGTGACCTCTGACCAGCGAGGCGATAAATAAAGTGCGTTTCTTTTTAGGGTACTGTCTCATCTTGTATGGTAAAATTCCTTTAATCCAGAATCCAATAGCGGCGGAGTCACATCAATTCCGCTGCAAAAATGGCAAGTAAGAAAAAAGAAAAAAAGTTATACTTACCCAGAGTTCCCTGCTTCTTCAGTCCGACCTCATGGGATGACATTCCATGTGACCGCTAGCAGCCAATCACAGGGTGCAGTAGTCAATTGGCCTGCAACGTCATCCCAGGAGGCCGGACTACGCGTCGAGAAGAGGGAGGGGCTAAGTATGAACGTTTTCTTTTATCTTTCCGTCGCTGCCTAACGCAGCGAAAAATACGCAGGAAAGACACACGATTTTTCGGACGGCATTCCCTGCGGTGTTCGGGGCGGACGCGCTGCGCAGCTTGACGCATCGTATCCGCCCAGAACATGCAGTGTGTTCGTACCCATACAACAGCTGGAGGGCCGCAGGTTTGCCGACCAATGATTTTTACCGTAGGTGATATTTGATGAGATTTTCCGGGTCTAGGATCGGTGGAGCTCGGACTCTTAACTCCCCCACCGAAGGGGAAGCTACAGCGCGCACCGCGTCTCCTTCATCGTTTACCCGGCACAGCGCCGTACATTTGGTAGTGATAGCGGTACTGCAGCTCCGTCCTATTCAAGGAAATGAGACAGAGCTGCAATACCGGCTACAGACACTATGAAATATATGGCGCTGCACCTGCTAAATAATGAAGTCAATGCTGCAGCGATCGCTACGGACAGCTGATCGGCAATGTTGCCTGAGGTAGGACCCCCAGGGAACTGATATTGATCTATCCTAAGCAAAGGACATCAATATTATAGTCCTGGAAACCCTTTAAAAGGGAACCCGCCCTAGGACATCAGGGTGCCATAACGTTACTGAGCAGCCCCCCAAAGTGCTAAACCAGTAGTGTAAATCTATAATGGCACCCCACTACCCCCTGTAATTTATAGAGATGTGGGCATGCTGGGAGTTGTAGTTTAGCATCAGCTGGAAAGCCACAGGTTGGGGAATACTACGGTGTGTTCTATTACGGTCAAGGTTGACTGATGAAAGTCCTGCCATCGTTCCAGCAGCCTGATAGATTTACTTCTGCTGTTAATGAGACGTATCTTTCTCTGCAGCGGAGTCTTTCTCACCCATTCGGCACTGGCAGATTTAATGTGCCAATTTTCATTTATTTTTGCAGGGGGGTGTTTTCTAGTACCTGGAACCCACCCCACTCCCCCAAGCCATTCGTGAGAAACTGACTTGAATGATTAAATTATATTTTTGCCACTAGGGGGTGCTCACTGCATAGGGATTTATAATTCAATAGGAGCTGTATAGATCTCTATGTAGTGAGCTCCCCCTAGTGGTGGCTGCAGACAGATAGAATTTGATCATGTAACTCTATAGCTGTAAGGAGGGAAACGGAAGATCTGGGACGTTGTATCAGAAAACCGAAGCTCTGACCCTTAGAAAGAATTCTGGTTGCCCTGATTCACCTGCTGTTTATGGGGCAGTTTTGGAACCCAAGTGCATTTTCCCTTATGAGCTCCTGCAGCTGCACAGCGCCACCTGCTGTTCATGTTCATTTCTGCACTATTGACATTTCTCTTGTTTTTTCAGGGACGGGTACCAGCCCCCACACCTGTCCAGTGATAATCTGATTGGGTTAAGCAGGGCCCGCAGGCCTCACAATGCGATATTTGTAAACTTTGAGGACGGAGAGGTGCCCACTGAGCCCCACCCGGCTGCCGTCAAAAACTGGAAGAAGCTGTGTACCAATGCTGTGGACAAGAAAGTAGAGCAGGACATGAAGAGGGTACGTGCAACCCTGCCAATATGTCATCTACTCTGTCCGAAGCCCCGGCAGACACGAGTCCTGATGTTCTTGGCACAAGCAGCATATTGGCCAATCATAGAACAATGTTTAGAGGAACTGCCCAGGACCCTGTGGTGAAAATGTGGCGTCAGATCACCGTCAAAAAGGATTAAAAGGTCGCGGTTTTTCCAGGGGTCAGTCCTGTGTCGTCGTCCCCCGTCCCCCCCACTGAGAACATGATCTGTCCTGAGGACGGGCCAGCTATGTGTTTTCCTGGGAGACCCATTTAACTTATGAGCTTCTATCTATCTCTCTATCTCATATCTATCTATCTATCTATCTATCTATCTATCTATCTATCTATCTATCTATCTCATATCTATCTATCTATCTATCTATCTATCTATCTCATATCTATCTATCTATCTCATATCTATCTATCTATCTCATATCTATCTATCTATCTATCTATCTATCTATCTATCTATCTATCTATCTATCTCCTATCTATCTATCTCCTATCTATCTATCTATCTATCTATCTATCTATCTATCTATCCATCCACAGACTTTGCCTAACATTATTGTATTTCTGGTGTAACAATATAATTATTTTATTTCTTCAGCTTTTTAGCGGTCGCCCCATTTGGTCCCGTAATGCAATTAAGGCCAATGTCAGCATCCATCCCGACAAGCTGAAGTTGCTGCTGCCTTATTTTGCCTATTACATGGTGAGTTTCTTTGTGTATTATTTTCCTGCATGAACAGGAACCTGTAAGGTTTACATGGAGCAAAGCACAGAACTCTGACTGCAGCTCCGGATGTGATTGGAGTAGAACACACGATGTATCTTTAGATCCGTACAAGATAAATAAAGCAAAATATTTTTAAAGCTCCACCATGTTCTATGTGGATTTCATTAATATTTTTTGTCATTGATAATTCTACTCCTTTACATATCGGCAGGCGCCGGTGATGTTCCTTCGTAGCGCAAACAATGATTTTCACCTCTATTTGTTCTTATTCCTCTTTGTAGTTGACTGGGCCATGGAGAAGTCTGTGGGTTCGGTTTGGCTATGACCCCAGGAAAAATCCAGAAGCTAAAATTTACCAAGTACTTGATTTCCGGATACGCTGTGGAATGAAGTACGGTAAGTAGTGGGGGCCGAGCTCATTCAGCCTTTTTATGCAGCATCAATGCGGTAGAGTTTATTAGGGGCGGTGGGGTTATAAATGTCCCATTATTATGAGCAGAGGTAATATTCAGAGTGACCGCCCTGTGCAGCACTTACAGCGCTAGACGGGCGGGGGTGATCAATAAGATGGTGGTCTGTGGTATCTGGCGCCATCTGACTGCAGAATATCCCACATTTACTGGACAGGGGATCCATAGAGCGAACAAGACGATCGAAGTCCCACAAATGCTCAGTTGGGCTCGTCTGGCAAATTAGGGGGCCGGGGAAGTACTTGGAGGTCTTGGTCTGGCTCTTCCTGTCAGACATTTCTCGCTGTGTGACTTGTCGCATTGTCTCGCTGGAAGATTCCACCTGCCCCAGGAAAGACAGTCAGCATGTAGGGGGGGGGGGGGGGGAGGACACGTGATCTGCAGTGATGGATTCATACCCAAATCGGTTCAGAGCCTTCCACATGGATGAGTGGCCCAGTGCCAGGAAAACATCCCCCGACCATAACGCTGCCGCCACCGGCTCGTGTTCCTCCAGCAATGCCTGCCGGGTGTTTGTTCTCTGATGTTTCTCGCCTGACGCGCCGACGTCCATCCGTTCCATGAAGCAGAAAACGCGACTCATCGGAGAAGACGACCCTCTGCCAATCATCGGTGGTCCGAGTCCAATGCTGCCGCGCAAATTGAAGCCTTGCTTTTTTTCGATGTTTAAAACAACAGTTCAGTGACCGTCCGTCTACTCCGGAGCCCCATACGCAGTCGCTTTGACTGATCTGTTGTATTAGACGCACGTCCGGTCGCCCCCTGGTTGTTTTTCACTGTAGCGTGTCATTCACTCCTCACGCACCTTCGTAGCCGACGTTCACCTCTCGCATCAATGGCGCCTGGTGCTCCGCAGTTTCCACCTCGGTTATTCCCAATGGCGCCATTTCTCCACTCACGATACACGGTCACCACAGCAGCACGAGAACCGTTCACAAACTGCACTGTGAGAAATACCAACACCGTGGCCCGAAAGCCGATAATCAGCCCTTATTACAACTCTGATAAATCGCCCCTTATACCCATGGCAACGACGAGTGATCTGTGATCAGACGGCCGACCGCACCCCTTATAGACCCACCAAGCCACCGCACATCACTGCCCTCATGGGCCACGTGGTGCCGAGGTCGAAAGTAGGAGGTGCTCATAATAATGGGGCTCGACTGATAAATATATATTTCACATACAAATCTGGTACGGAGAATGGTCAGCCGGGGGAATATTGTATTGGTTTATTAAATGTCGTGTCCTGACAGTTGTGTTTATAGCATGACCTAGTGATCTTATATATATATATACACCTATTTCACCTTCCTACAGGGTACACCCCAAACGATATGCCAGTCAAAGCCAAACGCAGCACTTACAATTACAGCTTGCCGATCACTTTGAAGAAGCCAGGTGAGTTTCCTCGGATGCTGCAAACATGGCCGGTCCGCCGCCTCGTCTACTGAACGGCCTTTATAATGTAAGTCCCGTGAGGTCTAAATGATTATATTGAAGCCACTGACCTATAGATGATACGTTCCTGCTTTTTAGCTCTGTACCATTAGGGCAGTGACTCCTTTCTGGCATCGTCTATTGGAGTCTGAGCTAGTCGGAAGTCCAGTCTCCAAGGGAGCGGCTCTATAACTTTACCATGCTTTACACTGCAGCTCTGCTTGTTCAGATGTTTGGTCTGTTGGTCTTCCCCTGGGCGCGTTCACACATCAGTTTATTGTGAAAGCAGGTCCTACTTTTCTCGGCTGGGATCCGTTTCCGTTGTCGGCGAGGCAAACAAAACAAAGTGCGAATTATTTGTGTGACGGTCCTTCTATATTTTGCTGATACTTCGTGACTATGTACACGTTTTGTTTTTTTTACCTCAGTGCCGCAAGCAATCAGTATGCAGGACCTGACCCATGGACTGGGGTCACTGGGATCTAAAGACCATAAAAAGCTTCCACCTAATAAATACCGTCTGAAGGTGAGCGCGTTTTACTAAGGATAAACATTCTCCACTGGCCGGATGGGCTTTCTAATATTTTCACAAACGCAGGAAAATTCAGTAGCCCGCGCCATTGTGTAGTATAGAGGTTTTAAAGGTGCAGTATAGAAACGCTGTACTCACACGGGGTATAATGTGGTCCTCCGTTGTTGGACCTGGAATCGTCCTCCCCGTCTGTGGTCTATAAATAGTCCTCCAGTGATCGTATGGATTAGTTCGGCTTTGTATGTCTGTGAAGAAGTAACGGACCAGGCCTCATTATTGGGTCGAAAAGTTACTTTAAAGTTTTATTTTTTCTTATTTAAAAAGTTTTATTAAAAAAATTGGTAAAATACATAAAACCAGGAGCTCAACGCGTTTCGCAGGTGATCCCGGCTTCATCAGGAGTGGTAGCATTTGCCCTGCTGCATGAAGACCTGCCTGTGGTCTCAATAGCAATGCACTGATTTTTGCCATAAACTGCAATATTCTGATATTGCAGTCTATGGCATAAGCGATCTACTGATCGCAGGTTCAAGCCCCTAGGGGGCTATTAGGGTCTATGGATATTATAGAGGGGAGGCCACTTCTCGGGACCACCATCTTTTTAGCCAGAGCAAAATAGCAGATGCAAAGAGTGGCTCCCCCTATGGAGGAACCAACGTAACCAATCACAGCACAATACGCCCCTTTAATTCGTCGGGTTAGATTTCTGACATGGATTGTCTATCTGACCGGTGGAGCACTTTATCTTTTTGAAATATTTACTTCTCCCCCGTGTCTGATTTACAGGAGTCCGTTTACATTTTCCGGGAAGAGAACTTACCGCCGTACCGTCAGATGTTTTACCAACTGTGCGATTTAAATGTGGAGAGGTAAGACGTGCGGCTGAGCGCAGCGCAACAGGTCACATTGCAGAAAAGAAATCTGCAGTATACGTCTCATTTTCACGTACGGAGAAGACTCCCGTTTATTTTGGCGTGCCCGCACATACCCAGCACGTGAACGGCACATTACTCCGTGGGGCGCGGAGATAAAACGTTACGAATGTTTTTCCATAGTCTGCAGGAGATCATTAAGAGAAATGACGACGCCGAGGGCGAATGTACTGAACGGGATGGCTGGTGTCTGCCGAAGACCAGCGACCTACTCAGAGACTCGATGTCCCTTATGATCAAGCAGATCATCCGCTCCAAGAGACCAGGTGACATACGAAGATGTTTACACCATTGTTTCAGTTTATAGATGGATATCATCTACATAAGAAGATGAATACATTAGTAAATATGACATTTCATATCTTGTATAATACAGGCTGTAACACATGTAATGTATGTACACAGTGACTCCACCAGCAGAATAGTGAGTGCAGCTCTGGAGTATAATACAGGATGTAACTCAGGATCAGTACAGGATAAGTAATGTAATGTATGTACACAGTGACTCCACCAGCAGAATAGTGAGGGCAGCTCTGGAGTATAATACAGGATGTAACTCAGGATAAGTAATGTATATACACAGTGACTCCACCAGCAGAATAGTGAGTGCAGCTCTGGAGTATAATACAGGATGTAACTCAGGATCAGTACAGGATAAGTAATGTAATGTATATACACAGTGACTCCACCAGCAGAATAGTGAGTGCAGCTCTGGAGTATAATACAGGATGTAACTCAGGATCAGTACAGGATAAGTAATGTAATGTATGTACACAGTGACTCCACCAGCAGAATAGTGAGGGCAGCTCTGGAGTATAATACAGGATGCAACTCAGGATCAGTACAGGATAAGTAATGTAATGTATGTACACAGTGACTCCAGCAGCAGAATAGTGAGGGCAGCTCTGGAGTATAATACAGGATATTACTCAGGATCAGTACAGGATAAGTAATGTATGTACACAGTGACTCCACCAGCAGAATAGCGAGTGCAGCTCTGGAGTATAATACAGGATGTAACTCAGGATCAGTACAGAATAAGTAATGTATGTACACAGTGACTCCACCAGCAGAATAGTGAGTGCAGCTCTGGGGTATAATAGAGGATGTAACTCAGGATCAGTACAGGATAAGTAATGTATGTACACAGTGACTCCACCAGCAGAATAGCGAGTGCAGCTCTGGAGTATAATACAGGATGTAACTCAGGATCAGTACAGGATAAGTAATGTATGTACACAGTGACTCCACCAGCAGAATAGTGAGTGCAGCTCTGGGGTATAATAGAGGATGTAACTCAGGATAAGTAATGTAATGTATGTACACAGTGACTCCACCAGCAGAATAGTGAGTGCAGCTCTGGGGTATAATACAGGATGTAACTCAGGATCAGTACAGGATAAGTAATGTAATGTATGTACACAGTGACTCCACCAGCAGAATAGTGTGTGCAGCTCTGGAGTATAATGCAGGATGTTACTCAGGATCAGTACAGGATAAGTAATGTAATGTATGTACATAGTGACTCCACCAGCAGAATAGTGAGTGCAGCTCTGAAGTATAATACAGGATGTAACTCAGGATCAGTACAGGATAAGTAATGTAATGTATGTACACCGTGACTCCACCAGCAGAATAGTGAGTGCAGCTCTGGAGTATAATACAGCATGTAACTCAGGATCAGTACAGGATAAGTAATGTATGTACACAGTGACTCCACCAGCAGAACAGTGATTGCAGCTCTGGAGTATAATACAGGATATAACCCAGGATCAGTACAGGATAAGTAATGTATGTACACAGTGACTCTACCAGCAGAATAGTGAGCGCAGCTCTGGAGTATAATACAGGATGTAACTCAGGATCAGTACAGGATAAGTAATGTAATGTATGTACACAGTGACTCCACCAGCAGAATAGTGAGTGCAGCTCTGGAGTATAATGCAGGATGTTACTCAGGATCAGTACAGGATAAGTAATGTAATGTATATACACAGTGACTCCACCAGCAGAATAGTGAGTGCAGCTCTGGAGTATAATACATGATGTAACTCAGGATCAGTACAGGATAAGTAATGTATGTACACAGTGACTCCAGCAGCAGAATAGTGGGTGCAGCTCTGGAGTATAATACAGGATATAACTCAGGATCAGTACAGGATAAGTAATGTAATGTATGTACACAGTGACTCCACCAGCAGAATAGTGAGTGCGGCTCTGGAGTATAATACAGGATTTAACTCAGGATCAGTACAGGATAAGTAATGTAATGTATGTACACAGTGACTCCACCAGCAGAATAGTGAGTGCAGCTCTGGAGTATAATACAGGATGTAACTCAGGATCAGTACAGGATAAGTAATGTAATGTATGTACACAGTGACTCCACCAGCAGAATAGTGAGTGCAGCTCTGGAGTATAATACAGGATATAACTCAGGATCAGTACAGGATAAGTAATGTAATGTATGTACACAGTGACGCCAGCTGCAGAATAGTGAGTGCAGCTCTGGAGTATAATACAGGATCAGTACAGGATAAGTAATGTAATGTATGTAAAGAGTGACTCCACCAGCAGAATAGTGAGTGCAGCTCTGGAGTATAATACAGGATGTAACTCAGGATCAGTACAGGATAAGTAATGTAATGTACACAGTGACTCCACCAGCAGAATAGTGAGTGCAGCTCTGGAGTATAATACAGGATATAACTCGGGATCAGTACAGGATAAGTAATGTAATGTATGTAGACAGTGACTCCACCAGCAGAATAGGGAGTGCAGCTCTGGAGTATAATACAGGGTGTAACTCAGGATCAGTACAGGATAAGTAATGTAATGTATGTACACAGCGACTCCACCAGCAGAATAGTGAGTGCAGCTCTGGAGTATAATACAGGATGTAACTCAGGATCAGTACAGGGTAAGTAATGTAATGTATGTACACTGTGACTCCACCAGCAGAATAGTGAGTGCAGCTCTGGAGTATAATACATGATGTAACTCAGGATCAGTACAGGATAAGTAATGTATGTACACAGTGACTCCAGCAGCAGAATAGTGGGTGCAGCTCTGGAGTATAATACAGGATATAACTCAGGATCAGTACAGGATAAGTAATGTAATGTATGTACACAGTGACTCCACCAGCAGAATAGTGAGTGCGGCTCTGGAGTATAATACAGGATTTAACTCAGGATCAGTACAGGATATGTAATGTAATGTATGTACACAGTGACTCCACCAGCAGAATAGTGAGTGCAGCTCTGGAGTATAATACAGGATGTAACTCAGGATCAGTACAGGATAAGTAATGTAATGTATGTACACAGTGACTCCACCAGCAGAATAGTGAGTGCAGCTCTGGAGTATAATACAGGATATAACTCAGGATCAGTACAGGATAAGTAATGTAATGTATGTACACAGTGACGCCAGCTGCAGAATAGTGAGTGCAGCTCTGGAGTATAATACAGGATCAGTACAGGATAAGTAATGTAATGTATGTAAAGAGTGACTCCACCAGCAGAATAGTGAGTGCAGCTCTGGAGTATAATACAGGATGTAACTCAGGATCAGTACAGGATAAGTAATGTAATGTACACAGTGACTCCACCAGCAGAATAGTGAGTGCAGCTCTGGAGTATAATACAGGATATAACTCGGGATCAGTACAGGATAAGTAATGTAATGTATGTAGACAGTGACTCCACCAGCAGAATAGGGAGTGCAGCTCTGGAGTATAATACAGGGTGTAACTCAGGATCAGTACAGGATAAGTAATGTAATGTATGTACACAGCGACTCCACCAGCAGAATAGTGAGTGCAGCTCTGGAGTATAATACAGGATATAACTCAGGATCAGTACAGGATAAGTAATGTAATGTATGTACACAGTGACACCACCAGCAGAATAGTGAGTGCAGCTCTGGAGTATAATACAGGATATAACTCAGGATCAGTACAGGATAAGTAATGTATGTACACAGTGACTCCACCAGCAGAATAGTGAGTGCAGCTCTGGAGTATAATACAGGATATAACTCAGGATCAGTACAGGATATGTAATGTATGTACACAGTGACTCCACCAGCAGAATAGTTCGCTTATATATAAGCTGTAAAATCATGATCAGAAGTGATACTTTAAGCAATTTCCTAATTTATTCTGAAAATTCGTTTGCCAGGTGGACCTTTAAATGTATAGTTCTAGGTATATATTGATGGTTGACTTAATATATCACTGTCCTAATCATCCTGTTCTTTACTTAGCTCTGTTCACTGGCCCCTCCGCCCCAGACGACAACAAGGAGCCGCTCACGTACGAGTCTGGAGAAGAGGAGGAAGATGAAGAGGAGGAATTTCATCCCTCTGAAGGAAGCGAGAATGAGATGGAAACAGAACTACTAGATTATGTTTGAGACGACTTGTAGCACCAAAGTAGCCTCCTGCAGTGCGTCTGCGTTTATGGTATTTGGTCGAGAGTAGAGTTTTCCGACTGCAGGTAACGAACTGAACGTTTGTTACATAACATAAATCACTAATAAAATGCAAACAGTGGTTCTATATTGTTTTCTCTTTTCACTATGATTTAATGTAGCAAGATTGATATTGTTTATGGGAAGTTTGCCTTACATTACATTAAAACTCCATTCAAACAGGATCTTCCTAAATATTCAGCATCTCTTTACATCTTAGAACTCCATGATACAGTTTATATATAGATTTAAATCTCCATAAACAGTGGAGTCACTTGAGAATGTATTCTACTCCAGAGCTGCACTCACTATTCTTCTGGTGGAGTCACTGTGTACATACATTACATTACTTATCCTGCACTGATCCTGAGTTACATCCTGTATTATACTCCAGAGCTGCACTCACTATTCTGCTGGTGGAGTCACTGTGTACATACATTACATTACTTATCCTGTACTGATCCTGAATTACATCCTGTATTATACTCCAGAGCTGCACTCACTATTCTGCTGGTGGAGTCACTGTGTACATACATTACATTACTTATCCTGTACTGATCCTGAGTTATATCCTGTATTATACTCCAGAGCTGCACTCACTATTCTGCTGGTGGAGTCACTGTGTACATACATTACATTACTTATCCTGTACTGATCCGGAGTTACATCCTGTATTATACTCCAGAGCTGCACTCACTATTCTGCTGGTGGAGTCACTGTATACATACATTACATTACTTATCCTGTACTGATCCTGAGTTACATCCTGTATTATACTCAAGAGCTGCACTCACTATTCTGCTGGTGGAGTCACTGTTTACATACATTACATTACTTATCCTGTACTGATCCTGAGTTACATCCTGTATTATACTCCAGAGCTGCACTCACTATTCTTCTGGTGGAGTCACTGTGTACATATATTACATTACTTATCCTGTACGGATCCTGAGTTATATCCTGTATTATACTCCAGAGCTGCACTCACTATTCTGCTGGTGGAGTCACTGTGTGCATACATTACATTACTTATCCTGTACTGATCCTGAGTTACATCCTGTATTATACTCCAGAGCTGCACTCACTATTCTGCTGGTGGTCACTGTGTACATACATTACATTACTTATCCTGTACTGATCCTGAGTTACATCCTGTATTATCCTCCAGAGCTGCACTCACTATTCTGCTGGTGGAGTCACTGTGTACATACATTACATTACTTATCCTGTATTGATCCTGAGTTATATCCTGTATTATCCTCCAGAGCTGCACTTACTATTCTGCTGGTGGTGTCACTGTGTACATACATTACATTACTTATCCTGTACTGATCCTGAGTTACATCCTGTATTATACTCCAGAGCTGCACTCACTATTCTTCTGGTGGAGTCACTGTGTACATACATTACATTATTTATCCTGTACTGATCCTGAGTTACATCCAGTATTATACTCCAGAGCTGCACTCACTATTCTTCTGGTGGAGTCACTGTGTATATACATTACATTACTTATCCTGTACTGATCCGGAGTTACATCCTGTATTATACTCCAGAGCTGCACTCACTATTCTGCTGGTGGAGTCACTGTGTACATACATTACATTACTTATCCTGTACTGATCCGGAGTTACATCCTGTATTATACTCCAGAGCTGCACTCACTATTCTGCTGGTGGAGTCACTGTGTACATACATTACATTACTTATCCTGTACTGATCCTGAGTTACATCCTGTATTATACTCCAGAGCTGCACTCACTATTCTGCTGGTGGAGTCACTGTGTACACACATTACATTACTTATCCTGTACTGATCCTGAGTTACATCCTGTATTATACTCCAGAGCTGCACTCACTATTCTGCTGGTAGAGTCACTGTATATATACACATTACATTATTTATCATGTACTGATCCTGAGTTATATCCTGTATTATACTCCAGAGCTGCACTCACTATTCTGCTGGTGGAGTCACTGTGTACATACATTACATTACTTATCCTGTACTGTTCCTTAGTTACATCCTGTATTTTACTCCAGAGCTGCACTCACTATTCTGCTGGTGGGGTCACTGTGTACATACATTACTTATCCTGTACTGATCCTTAGTTACATCCTGTATTACTCTCCAGAGCTGCACTCACTATTCTATATGTAGATAAATATGAGATAAAGAGTTGTAAAGACCGTTGTATTTTTGCGCTATTGATGAAACATTCCTTCTTGGTGTCCTTTCTGTTATTACTATGTTTTATATTTTTGTATGTTTTGTGCTGTTTTATTATCCAGTTCCGTTAGAGTAACTTAATAAATCGTGTAAGAAATCGTCCTATTTAAATGATTGATTATTATTATGTGGGATTTATTCCAGTCTAGCCTTACGCTGATTCCATTCCTTAGTGTCTTGTAGTAATATGGGATCTGTATTTTATATGCCTTATTATGGCTTGTTTAGGTACTAGAGAGGGGTCTACTCTCAGGACTCCAACCCCCAATTGTACGGGGATGTCTCGGCACAGATTTTGGGGGCATATCATGAAGATATTCCACCATTGTCTGATTGGCAGTGGTCCATCTTCTGTGGCCCTTACCAATTGCCAGAACAAGGTGCCGGTGGCATTAGGAAAGCCCCCTACCACTTTGTCTCCTGTCGGCTCTGCTTGACTATTTGACCATGTGGCTGCCTGGAAAAAGTTGAGCAGATCCGTCAGGAGGTGAAGTGGCACGGAGCTTCCATGGCGCCGCTGTGACCAGACACTGGCTGATTGGTTATTGGTGGCATATCCTAGCAATGTTTATGCTCAGACACCCCCTGTATCCAGCCATACACGGTCCGATTACCCCCAATCCAATCAACATTCTGATATTGTTCATTGCCGGCACAGCGATTGTTAAAGGGACAGACGCTGAATTTTATCTGCAATGCTCAGAATGATTTTCCCGGGGATATATGACTTGGTTCGTGTCATTCATGTTCATTTCCGCACATTTTCTAATTTCGATGACTACATGTATGAGTGTCTTTAGCTAAAGGGAAGAGCCACGACCAACCCAGCTCTCCGCATTGGATAATTTAAGGGAAACCCATCGTGAACGACTTGGACCTCCATTGCTTTACTAGACACAGTGCCTGATAGGAGGGGGGGGGGTCCCTTTACATTTTTTAGACACAGGGCGACTCCTATGTCCTCCTGATTACACATTGATTGCATCTCATTGGAATATGTCATCAATCTACTCACACATAGTAAAACTACTTTAAAGAGTCTCTGTCACCACATTATAGGTGCCCTGTCTCCTACATGATGTGATCGGCGCTGGGATGTAGATTACAGCAGTGGTTTTTATTTAGAAAAATGATCAATTTTGACGGAGTTATGAGCTAGTTTAGATTTATGCAAATTACTTTCTTAATGGACAACTGGGCGTGTTTTTACTTTAGACCAAGTGGGCGTTGTACAGAGAAGTGTATGACGCTGACCAATCAGTGACCAATCAGCGTCATACACTTCTCTCCATTCATGTACTCCGCACAGCGTGTTCTTATGAGATCACGAAGTGCAGCCACATACACGCATTAACTTTACTGAAGTGTCATGGGAGTTAATAGACATCACTACCAGCCAGGACGCGATGTCCAGTCACAATCCCGACATTTCGGTAACGTTTGTGTGGAACTTAATGACAGCACAGCGTGATCTCGCGAGATCACTATGTGCTGAGTACATGAATGGAGAGAAGTGAATGACGCCGATTGGTCAATAATAAAAACACGCCCAGTTGTCTATTAAAGTAATTTGCATAAATCTAAAATAGGTCATAACTGTCAAAATTGATAGTTTTTCTAAGTAAAAAACACTGCTGTAATCTACATTACAGCGCCAATCACATTATGTAGGAGACGGGGCACCTATAATCTGGTGACAGAGACTCTTAAATCCGGGATCTACAAATTCTGGTAGTCCGGCACTTGTTTCTGGCATACAACTGCAAAATAAAAAATTAAGTTGATTCACTGTGTACATTCATACATTACTTATCCTGTACTGATCCTGAGTTACATCCTGTATTATACTCCAGAGCTGCACTCACTATTCTGCTGGTGGAGTCACTGTGTACATACATTACATTACTTATCCTGTACTGATCCTGAGTTATATCCTGTATTATTCTCCAGAGCTGCACTCACTATTCTGCTGGTGGAGTCACTGTGTACATACATTACATTACTTATCCTGCACTGATCCTGAGTTACATCCTGTATTATACTCCAGAGCTGCACTCACTATTCTGCTGGTGGAGTCACTGTGTATACATTACATTACTTATACTGTACTGATCCTGAGTTATATCCTGTATTATACTCCAGAGCTGCACTCACTATTCTGCTGGTGGAGTCACTGTGTACATACATTACATTACTTATCCTGTACTGATCCTGAGTTATTTCCTGTATTATACTCCAGAGCTGCACTCACTATTCTGCTGGTGGAGTCACTGTGTACATACATTACATTACTTATCCTGTACTGATCCTGAGTTATATCCTGTATTATACTCCAGAGCTGCACTCACTATTCTGCTGGTGGAGTCACTGTGTACATACATGACATTATTTATCCTGTACTGATCCAGAGTTATATCCTGTATTATACTCCAGAGCTGCACTCACTATTCTGCTGGTGGAGTCACTGTGTACATACATCACATTATTTATCCTGTTCTGATCCGGAGTTACATCCTGTATTATACTCCACTCCAGTATTTTATTTTTACATCTGTTGACTATACAGTGCCCGGTGTAAAGATGACACTTCTCTGCACTATCTCTGTACAGACACTGAACAAGCAGGGAATGCTGGGTGATTTCAGCTCTGAACGTGGATTGAAGTTTGGTTTCTAAATATAATATGTAGTGAATGTTTAGTTTGCTTCGGCACATGTACTGTTATGTTGTACCATATTATTAAGTTGTGCAGTTTATCAGGCAGGCAGCAGATGGCGCTGGTGTTAGATTTTCCTCCCTTGATTAAGAAGACGATCGCTCTGGGCTATTTCTATAAATAATTCCCTGGTTTTGCTCCATTCAGTTTCTATTGTCACTTTTCTGCTTTCAGCTTCTGTTTAGTTCTCAAACACTGGAAATGTCCCGGAGGAAAGTTTCTATTATTAGTTTTATTTCTATTTTATAAACAATTATCCAAAAAATAAACATTTGAGCCTAAAATAGAACAACAATAAATCATCATCATCATCATCTATTCACCACAGGAGGGCCGAGGACACAACAGTCCTGAATATAATAGATCCTGATACTAGCGCTGACTACAGAGACGTCCCAGAGAAAACAACAGCTCCCAAATGTCAAATTCATAGTTAGAAGTCGATGGCGCCGGTCGCATAAACTGAGAGCTCCGCGCCCTGCCACGCAGATCCAGCAGCCTACAGCGGGGAAAGGTGCCTCATATGGGGAAAAAAAGACCCCAAGGGTCTAGACTCACCCCTGCAGCACAGCACCAGGTCGCCGCCGCTCCACCAACGATCGACGGCTACTTTCTTCGGCGGCAAGCCACGCCGCTCCCTCAGCCGCAGCCATCTTGGACAGCCTCGTGTCAGAAGGAAGGGGAGATGTCCGAGCAGGGAGAGGAGACAGTGCCCCACGTACAGGGTAAGCTGAATAGCCGGATGGCTAAAGTTCACCCTCCCAGCTCCCCTAAGCTGTCCTCCACCTCGTCCTGTGAACAGCAGGGAAGGGGGTCCCCTATCCCAGGAGCAATGGAGGCCAGGCCACGAGGAGCATCAGCTCAGTCAGAGGCCCCAGTACACCTGCTTGAACCACCAATGTCACAGCCCTCAGCACAAATGGCCCTACAGATTTGGCCTGCACCTAAACCCCAACGGCCCACGATCCAGCAGCCGGGGAGGAGAGACGATCTGGGGGATACACCATCTTTGACCCCCTATGCCCAGGCCCCTGCATATGCCTCAGATTCTGACCTGGAGGATTCAGCCTCACTTCCTTCAGATGTGCCCCCTATGTGGAGGGAATGTTTCTCACAGTTGCCCACTAAAGAGGACTTTAAGAGTATGATACAAGAAGTGAAGGCAGCTTTTCGTTCAGAATTGGCGGGGGTGTCGCAGCATATACAGCAGATTGCTACGAGGGTGGAGGCTTTAGAAGATGACCACGATGCCACTAGGCGCCATGTTTCTGTGATACAGTCTTCAGTGTCCTCCCAGCTGGCGTCCATTAGAGATATGCAACTGCATCTAGAGGATTTGGATAACAGAGGTCGCCGTCATAATATACGGATAAGGGGCATACCGGAGCCCTCGGGGTCTGAAGATCTTCCCATCGTGTTAGAGACTATCTTTAACGACCTTTTGGGTGCACCCCCGTCTAATCGGATACCGCTTGACAGAGCGCATAGAGCACTGAAACCAAAATCCATTACATCTCAGCCCAGAGATATCATCTGCTGTGTCCAGGATTTCCGCACTAAGGAGGACATTATGCTTAAAGCCCGTCAGCGTAAAGACCTGGAGTATGCCGGTGTGCCGATTCAGTTATTCCCGGATCTTTCCTGGATTACGTTACAGAAAAGACGTCTGCTTCGTCCACTTCTCGCAGCCCTACGGGACCACAATATTATTTATCGATGGGGGTTTCCGTTCTCCCTTACAGCCCGAAGAGATGGTGTTTCTGCAACCCTGAGGTACTCAGGGGATTTGCCTCATTTCTGTGACTCCCTTGGTATACCAACGCCCAAGATGCAGAATTGGGAGACTCCTTTGCCGCCTTCGTCTCCACCTCCAGTCTGGCAGTCGGTCCGAAACAAGCGGAGGACCTCTCCAAGACGACAGTCTACCCGAAGTTCACCAAGACCTGATTTGAATTGATTGACGCTGCGCAGATACACGGCACCTCCGTAATATATGTGAAGGAGCCTGGTCACCCATACCAGCTGCTCCCCTCACCAGTTGCACTATCCTAGGCTAAAAATGCATTTAGGATTATATTTCTGATTTTATGTTGTTTCGCTTTAATTCGTTAACGTAAATTGTGGCAGGGCGCGATTGCCCGGGATACACTTGGCTCTTTCACCCCCTTTTTGTTTTTTCTCGGCCTGTACGTATTTATACGTACTTTTGTACTAGGTTCCTCGACTGTTGAGACCCGACCTCCTCTTTTGATAGGGGTAATTTGTTTTGCAGTTCTCCCTCTGTTTTTAGAGAGAGTTGCAAAGGGTAATATTGTATTACCAGTTTTCTTTTGCTTTAATATCACCCGCCCCAGGGTATAGTATTCTCCCTGGTAGTATTTTCTGAGTGTGTTTGAAATTCATTGATCTCATGCATTTCTCTTTGTTCTCACTGCAGATATGTGTATTGTCTCCCTGGTACGTCTTTACCCCAGTGTCTTTCCCTTCCCTCCTACTTTCATCCGAAATAACACCTGAGACGACAGTGAATCCTCCAAGAACCTCCAAGGTAGAAGGACGCCGTAGAACACTGATTGCTTTGAAACCGACATGGGACTGGCCCCGACATAACTGTGAGCTGTATACATCCGCACTTTCCACATCCTTCTTTGCTCTTTCATACATCTTTGACCATGGTTAAATTTGTCACACTTAATGTCAAGGGTCTCAACTCCAATGTGAAGAGACGCTTACTTCTCAGGGAGCTGAAATCGCTTGGAGCGGAAGTTGCTTTTCTGCAGGAAACACACTTAGATTCATCCGGAACTTTCCAATTTGCCCGAGGGGTGTATCCTGCTGTGTACTCTGCCTCGTCAGGTCGCAAAAGGGAGGGGGTGGCCATTTTGATAGCAGCTTCCTGCCCCATACAAGTTCACACCTCACATCTAGATCCGAAAGGCAGATATGTTATAATAGAGGGGACTTTGTTTGGACAGCCCATTGTTTTATGTAACGTTTACTCTCCTAATACCGCACAGATTCCATTCCTACGTAGACTCCTTTCTAAACTCCAGAAGCTTCCTAGGGGGGCATGGCTGGTGGGAGGAGATTTTAATGTCCCGTTCTCCACGTCCATGGATAGGGTCTCTCTTACACACGCTACTCCGACGCCCACCCTTACAGGACTTTCTACACGTTTTAGGCAACTAATTAGGGAGCACCAGCTCTATGATTTGTGGCGAGTGGATCACCCAGGTGATAGGTCCTATACCTTCTTCTCCCATACGCACAGCACTCATACACGCTTAGATTACTTTTTTGGTAATGTCCCT
Source organism: Rhinoderma darwinii (assembly GCF_050947455.1). Classification (NCBI taxonomy): domain Eukaryota; kingdom Metazoa; phylum Chordata; class Amphibia; order Anura; family Rhinodermatidae; genus Rhinoderma; species Rhinoderma darwinii. The sequence goes on from NC_134694.1 coordinate 4,795,533, forward strand.
GCCCTCCGTGCGCTCCAGGGGGCGAATATAGACCCCATCTCTTGGTCAGATCACGCACCAGTTTCTGTGTCCCTACAGATAGGGAAACCAAATACGAGAGTATGTCATTGGCGCTTAAACGAAACTTTGATTAAGTCCCCTTCTCTTAGGGACAGCCTGGCCGGGCATATGCGGGAATTTTATGCACTTAATGAGGGATCGGTTCCTTCTGTATCCACTCTTTGGGAGGCGCATAAGGCGGTGATGAGAGGGCAATGCATAGTAATGGGATCTAGATTGAAAAGAGACTCTCGGGCCAAGCGGGTGGCTCTCCATCGGACAATTACTAAGTTGGAGAGAGAAATGGGGATTAAACCGGCGGTCCCGACACTACGGAAATTGATAGAGGCTAGAGCACAACTCAAGGACTTAGCTATGAAGGGGGTAGAAAAGTCATTACTATACACAAAAAGGAAATATTATGACAAAGGTAATAAGGCACACTCGCTTCTGGCCAGACTATTGCGGGATCAGGCGACTGATCGTACTCCACAGGCGGTTCTGGATAAGGCGGGCATACTCCAGCATCACCCAGACACGATAGCCACACTTTTTCATGACTATTATAAATCCTTATACCACCTGCCGAATACCTTACCACCTGATTCGGCTCGCCGGAGGGAAACGCTGCAAGCCTATCTCTCTTCCTGTGCTCTCCCTAAACTGAAAGATGAGGAGCTTTCATCCCTGAATGCCCCGATCTCTGCGGAGGAATTGTTTGATATATTGAAGGACCTCCCTAGTGGTAAGGCCCCTGGACCAGATGGCTTTACATATGGGTACTATAAGACCTTTGCGGAGATCTTGGTTCCACGGATGGCTTCGTTATTTAATGAATTCCTACAGGGTTCTCCCATCCCTCAAACATTTCTGCATTCTCACATCACGCTGATCCCTAAACCGGGTAGAGACCACGCAGAGTGCTCCAATTACAGACCCATAGCCCTTCTGAATTCGGATCTAAAAATTTTCACCCGTCTTCTAGCTAATAGACTCAATGTTTGGCTCCCTTCTTTGATTCACAAAGACCAAGTGGGCTTTGTGCCTCTTAGGCAAGGAGGAGACAACACACGAAGGGCCCTTGACCTCATTGATGCCCTCCAAAAGCAAAAGGAATCGGCGATCCTTCTTAGTCTAGATGCAGAGAAGGCGTTTGACCGCTTGGGATGGCCATTTATGTTCGAAACTCTAAATTCATTTGGGATTTCGGGCCCTTATTTGACAGCACTGCGTGGTCTCTACTCCAAACCGACAGCGGCAATTAAACTCCCACACTCCACCTCCCCTCCGTTTCAAATCTGGAATGGTACACGTCAGGGGTGTCCCCTATCCCCACTTTTATTTGTGCTATGCATAGAACCTTTAGCAGCTCAAATACGGAAATCCAGGGATATAGCGGGGGTCCAGATACAAGATAAAGAGTTTAAGGTTTCCCTGTTTGCAGATGACGTCCTCTTGACTATCACTAAACCTCATACCTCCCTCCCTAACCTTACTACAGTTCTCCGTAGGTATGGGAGGCTGTCAGGATATAAAACTAATACATCTAAAACGGAAGCGCTCCCTCTTAATGTCCCACACCAGGAGCTCCAGCTACTCAAACACAACTACACCTACAACTGGAAGGAAACCTCCCTGACTTATTTAGGAGTTCAACTCACTCCCTCCTATACGTCGGTTTACAAGGCTAATTTCCCCTCTCTGTTTGTAGAGCTACGTCAGCTAATGGCCAGGTGGGATCCTCTTCCCATGTCATTTTTTGGGCGCATAGCAGCGGTCAAAATGACCTTGCTCCCTAAATTACTGTACTACTTTGAGACTTTGCCGGTAGCAGTACCTATGAAGGAATTGCGGGCCATGCAGTCTTCTATCCTCAGGTTCATATGGCACTCCGGCAGACATCGAATTCCGAAATCAGTTTTATTATCGGGTCGATCTGCGGGTGGGCTATCGGTCCCTGATGTGGTGAAGTACTACTGGGCGGCACACCTCCGTCGCATACCCAGCTGGGTGTCTTTAAGGGCGTACAATAAATGGACCGAAATAGAGAAGCTATGGATGGCCCCGGTCCACCCAAACTCCCTGTTATGGGGCAACCCACTGGTAATGCCGACTGCATCTTTATTGGGTCCCATGAGATTTCAAAGGGAGGTGTGGGAAACCTGTAAAAACCGCTTCCAATTGGCATCGGGTTGCCCGCCCTTGACTTCGGTACTCTACACTCCCACTATCCCGGGGGGCACTACCTCCCGAATAGTCCGATTGTGGACGGGAATTGAGGTATTTCACCTGGCTGATATGGTTGATCCCCACACGCAAGAGCTTCACCCGTTTTCATACTTTCAAAAACATCATAATATTCCCTCCGCTGCGTTCTTTCACTATCTTCAGGTTAGACATTACATGCAGCAAACTTTTAGATCCACGCGGGTTACTGCACCTACAAGCTTCGAAAGGTTATGTCGGTATGCTACCACCACTAGGGGGCTTATCTCAGCCATTTATGCATTATTGCTATCCCCGGAGGGTCCCCCTCCGCCTGGGCATAGATACATGTTGAAGTGGGAGGCCTTACTGAATAAATCCATCCCGCTCTCATTGTGGCAGATTATTTGGTCGCAAGCAGCTAAAACCTCCATCTGCACTGCATATAAGGAAAACCAATATAAAATCCTTATGTTTTGGTACCATACCCCTGCCTTTCTGCATAGCTTCAATCCGGGTATTCCGTCGGATTGCTGGCGATGTAGAGGTCAGAGAGGTGATCTGTTCCATATTTTCTGGAGCTGTTCACTGGTACAACAGTATTGGTTGGAAGTTAAGAACCTGGCATTGGCGGTGTTGCAGCAGGATATTCCCTTAGACCCTCTTCATTACCTCCTAAATGTTCCCCCTAGGTCTTTGGGGAAATCACCAGCTCGACTCTTTCGACACTTTCTTACAGCCGCTAAGACGTTGATAGCATGGAAATGGAGACAGACAACCCCTCCCTCCCACATCGACTTAGTAACTAGAATTAGGGAAATACGTACAATGGAGCATATGACGGCCTCTATTGACAATGAACTGGACAGGTTCAAAGTGGTGTGGGACCCGTGGGACAAGTATTGGATACAGGGAACTCAAGATTAGGTGGTAGGTGGAGCTCCGACTATCCCCCCCCCCTCACCCCCTTAAACCCCTGTGTTTTTTCCCAGATGTTTTGTCTGTCTATTGAAAGTTACTGTCTTACTATGTGAATTGCATGGCCCTTCATGCTGCTCTAAGTTATATGTATATTGTTGAAAAATTTTCAATAAAAACACAGTTGAAACCAAATTCATAGTTAGATACACAGCTCAGCACACAGTATCACACATGATAGGATTAGATACACAGCTCAGCAGACTATCACACAGGATAGGATTAGATACAGCAGCTCAGCAGACAGTATCACACAGGATAGGATTAGATACAGCAGCTCAGCAGACAGTATCACACAGGATAGGATTAGATACGGTGCCTCAGCAGACACTATCACACATGATAGGATTAGATACACAGCTCAGCAGACAGTATCACACATGATAGGATTAGATATACAGCTCAGCAGACACTATCACACATGATAGGATTAGATACACAGCTCAGCAGACAGTATCACACATGATAGGATTAGATACACAGCTCAGCAGACAGTATCACACATGATAGGATTAGATGCAGCGGCTCAGCAGGCAGTATCACACAGGATAGGATTAGATACGGTGGCTCAGCAGACACTATCACACATGATAGGATTAGATACACAGCTCAGCAGACAGTATCACACATGATAGGATTAGATACACAGCTCAGCAGACTATCACACAGGATAGGATTAGATACACGGCTCAGCAGGTAGTATCACACATGATAGGATTAGATACACAGCTCAGCAGACAGTATCACACATGATAGGCTTAGATACACAGCTCAGCAGACAGTATCACACATAGGATTAGATACACCGCTCAGCAGGCAGTATCACACATGATAGGGTTAGATACACAGCTCAGCAGACAGTATCACAATAGGATTAGATACACAGCTCAGCAGACAGTATCACACATGATAGGATTAGATACACAGCTCAGCAGGCAGTATCACACATGATAGGCTTAGATACACAGCTCAGCAGGCAGTATCACACATGATAGGCTTAGATACACAGCTCAGCAGACAGTATCACACATGATAGGCTTAGATACAGCAGATATTATAATGTCATTTAATAGGTGGTTCTTGGGTCTGGTTTATATCTCGGCAGTTTCACTGTTTCTTTATATCACGTTAATTAATGATTATCAATGGAAAATGTGATGTTGCTCTAAGGAGCGGAGATCTAGTACACAGACCAGTGCCCACTGTGCCCATCCAGATACATGGGGCACAGCTGGTCACACTCTCACACATATTGGCAGCGGCTCTCCTGGCAGTAATACCAATGTCACTGGTCACCTGGTGAGGTGGGTTATATAAGCGTGCCCGGGTGTGGCGTGGGGCTACTGGAGAAGAGAACTCGTCCAGGAGAGAGGATGGCACACTTGCTCATTTTCTTGGCTTTCTCCAGTTTTTTGGCCGCTGCCCGCGCTGCGACGGTGAGTCAGAGGGTTTAATGTGTCTACCTCAATATTCACCTTCCAAAAGCTATAATTTCTTGTTTTTCCGTACGAGGGCTCGGTTTCAAATTGTTTAACTTTTTTTTTTTTTATTACAGCGTTCACCGTGCGGGTTAAATAATAGTATATTGTAATAGTTCCGAGTTTTACGGACGCGGCGATACCGGTTATGTTACTTTTTTTTGTTTTCCGTTGCTTTTGGTGTAAAATGGGAAATTGAGTGATTTTGAACTTTTAATAATTTTTATTGGGGGGCGATGAGACGTCAGAGGGGGCCGCCCTCTTTTTTTCTAATGGCTTAGACGCAGTTGCTTAGACGCAGTTGGTCTTGACAGTAGCATCTAAGGGGTTAAACGAACGGTATCCCGTTCATTACAATGAAGTGTCGGTTGTAACGTACAGCCGACATGCTCAAATTTTGTCATATACTTTGCATTCTCTTACAGCAAGCAGAGATCTTGAATGATGAGGAATGGAATCACAAACATTCTTGTTTGCATTTTAGAGTCTAAAAACCTGTCCTGTTCATGTCCAACTAACACCGCTGCTGGACTCGTTACAGTGTATCAGAAGTCTCTCTTCGGTCTCAGTTGGTTATTATTAGGACAGATTTTCAACCTCTGGATGTAAAGAAAAATGTGTCTATTCCCCCACAGCAAGCAGACATCTTAAAATTGTGGGGAATTGGGTTGTCAAAGTTGAAACAAAAGTTCTGATGGGTCCACCCGCCCCCCCCCCCCCACCCCACCCCCCAGGAACAGTTACACTCTTGATTGCTCCTGAGCTGTAATACCAAACACAACCATGGTATAGAGTGGCGCTGTTCATGGGAAAAACATATTTTATTGTAATGGCAACACACAATCCATTCACTAAAAAGTGAAAGTCAAATTTGATTGGCTGATCTCGGATCATGTGATAATTTGAATGTGTCGGTATATATATAATATTACAGCTTCGTAGTTTATTATTCATGGTATTAGAGTCACGAATATTTATGGAGTACACAAAGTGACTGATATGCATTCACCTTCCATTCACAGCTGGGCGTGGTGCACACAGAAGGGGGATTTGTTGAAGGAACCAGTAAGAAAATTGGCATCATCGCCGCAGATTATATTGATATTTTCAAGGGAATTCCATTTGGTGCTCCGACTAAGGTTTTGGAAAAACCCGAAAAGCACCCAGGCTGGTCAGGTGAGTGAGTGTGAATATATACAGTATATATAGTGAATATTTACCGCTGAACATCATTGTAGTCCAGGGGTGGGGAACCATTTTTCTGCCAAGGGCTATTTGGATATTTATGACCATGTAACCATTTATAACCATCCTGAGTTACATCCTGTATTATACTCCAGAGCTGCACTCACTATTCTGCTGGTGGAGTCACTGTGTACATACATTACATTAGTTATCCGGTACTGATCCTGAGTTACATCCTGTATTATACTCCAGAGCTGCACTCACTATTCTGCTGGTGGAGTCACTGTGTACATACATTACTTATCCTGTACTCATCCTGAGTTATATCCTGTATTATACTCCAGAGCTGCACTCACTATTCTGCTGGTAGAGTCACTGTGTACATACATTACATTACTTATCCTGTACTGATCCCGAGTTACATCCTGTATTATACTCCAGAGCTGCACTCACTATTCTGCTGGTGGAGTCACTGTGTACATACATTACATTATTTATCCTGTACTGATCCTGAGTTACATCCTGTATTATACTCCAGAGCTGCACTCACTATTCTGCTGGTGGAGTCACTGTGTACATACATTACTTATCCTGTACTCATCCTGAGTTATATCCTGTATTATACTCCAGAGCTGCACTCACTATTCTGCTGGTGGAGTCACTGTGTACATACATTACTTATCCTGTACTGATCCTGAGTTACATCCTGTATTATACTCCAGAGCTGCACTCACTATTCTGCTGGTGGAGTCACTGTGTACATACATTACATTACTTATCCTGTACTGATCCTGAGTTACATCCTGTATTATACTCCAGAGCTGCCCTCACTATTCTGCTGGTGGAGTCACTGTGTACATACATTACTTATCCTGTACTGATCCTGAGTTACATCCTGTATTATACTCCAGAGCTGCACTCACTATTCTGCTGGTGGAGTCACTGTGTACATACATTACATTACTTATCCTGTACTGATCCTGAGTTACATCCTGTATTATACTCCAGAGCTGCGCTCACTATTCTGCTGGTAGAGTCACTGTGTACATACATTACTTATCCTGTACTGATCCTGGGTTACATCCTGTATTATACTCCAGAGCTGCACACACTATTCTGCAGCTTTAATGCTTATACCTTCCAAACCTCTAAAAGTAGTCCCCCTGCTTAGTCAGTTTCTGCAAAGAGCTTGTCCTGGTTATTTGCATTCTGGACACTGTAGTCATCTAAAACGGAAAAACTAACTAGCTAACCAAATTTAAGGCGCTCAGTTAAGCTGTTAGGAATGTTCCTCTGCTCGGGCTTGCTGACTGTTTCCAATAACAACCAGAAAAATTGTAGAATTGTGATGGCAGCTTTGGAGTATAATCTAGTATTTAATAGTAAATCTTAACATGTTACTTACTTTAACAATCTGCCGGTCATACATCAGGTAATTACAGCGGACATCATAACCAGCCCAGGCAAGAGGACAGGAAGTTTTGGCACAATTAAAGTTTTTTTGCATTACCCGGCGCTGGTGACCCCACAAGTGACTGATACAAAAATAAACTAAAAACTTTCACAATGTCATTGAATTTCGCTTCTTTGATATTTTCTGTAGGAACCCTGAAAACCACAAAGTACAAACCACGCTGCATGCAGTCGAACCTTGTCCAGAATGACGTACGTGGAGAATTGGACTGTCTCTACCTGAATATTTGGGTCCCTCAATCCCGCTCATCAGGTATAGAGCACATCCGGTGCAGAATCAGTGAAAAAAATGATGTGATGTCCCATAATGCTCTGCACAGGTTTCTAGAATATGATCTCAATCAGACAAGAGCAGAGCCGGGTGTACAGATTTCAGAGCATGGCCTGTGCAGACACTGAACCAGCAGGGTCTGATATGAGATCCTGTAATCTCATAATTAATAGGAAACCATCAGTATTGTGAATGCTGCCCTGAAGGACTTCTAGATCCCTCTTTTTGTGTGTGTTTCTCTTACATTTAGTGTCAACGAAATTACCCGTCATGGTCTGGATTTACGGCGGAGGGTTTTTACTTGGAGGTGGACAAGGAGCCAACTTCCTAGACAATTACCTGTATGATGGAGAAGAGCTGGCCATTCGAGGCAATGTCATTGTGGTGACCTTCAACTACCGCGTGGGACCCCTGGGATTCCTCAGCACTGGAGACGCCAACGCCCCCGGTAAGACTTCTTATTAATTATTTCCATATCTTAAAATCCTGACGTACAGACTTCTTCCTGCAATGCATTTTCTGTGATGTTTAGTTCTGTTGTCCTAGAATATGACCCGTTTCTCCTGTGCTCCCTGCATTGTCTTAAAGAGGACCTGTCACTAGGGCATGTATGCTGAACTGGTTACTGACCTGAATGGCGCTGTCCCCCTGATCCCAGCGCTGTTTTTCTTTTTTTCCTGGACCCCCCGGTTCCAGAGATATTGCCCATTTTCTGTAGTTAGCCAACAGGGCGTGAACTACTCTCAAGCTGCTTTGTGCTGATTGGTCAGCATCAGAGACAGGGAAGCTAGCTTCACCCTGTTGGCTAATTACAGCCTATAGGGAGCCAACACAACAGAGGGCCATATCGCTGGAACTGGGGGGTCCAGGGAAAAAAGAAAAACAGCGCTGGAATCAGGGAGACAGCGTGATTCAGATCAATAACCAGTTCAACCTATATGACCTAGTGACAGGTTCTCTTTAAGGAGACACTTGTCAATTTCCTTGCTCAGATCCTTTTTCTATAATTCATTTTGACTTATTTATCCATTTACATGTTGTAACTAGGAAATTATGGTCTGTGGGATCAGCATATGGCCATCGCGTGGGTCAAGAGGAACATTGCTGGCTTTGGAGGAAACGTCGATAACATCACCATCTTCGGGGAGTCCGCTGGGGCCGCCAGTGTCTCCCTGCAGGTAATACGCTCAGAAATACTGGATTTGGTTGCTTCCTGATCACTCGCGGTCTGTGGACGCCATCAGATCTGCATTTTATACTTGATACGGCTTTGCAGTCTTGTTTGTTTAGCTCCCCTATTCCTCCGCATGCAAAAATTTGACCTACTGATTGCCACCACTAGGGGGTGATCTATATTCTGGCATCAGTTCAGGTCATTGGGAGGTAAATACAGATTGAGCCTTAGTGGTGGACCCCCATACACATTAGATAGTCGCCCGGGCCCAACTTTCATCTAATGTGTATTGACACCCTAAGTAGGTGCACAGGCTCATACCGAAACTGCAAATGTCCGCTCCATCCTCCTGCCGGCACATGCCAAGCGTGCGGTATATCTGGAGCCCCCTCATATTGAAGCTGGTATGGCGGTCAGGACAGGATTTTATTGGACCTCTGTTTACGGGTAACTGTGATCTTACTTCATTTTTCTTTCATCTGTGGTCCAGACTCTGACTCCTTACAATGTGGGACTCATCAAGCGAGCAATCGGCCAGAGCGGGGTAGGACTGTGCCCATGGGCAATACAACGAGATCCTCTCAAGTGGGCCAAACAGGTAATTCATCTAAATTCGGTCACTTTTCAGGCATTTTGGGCCAAATAATTTTGATTTTTTTTTTCTTGATTGATGGGATGGCCGTTCCCAAAGGAATATTTATTGAAAATCAATCTCATTATTGCAGCTGGCTTCAAGAGTCGGATGCCCGGTGAATGACACCGCAGCCCTGGCAAACTGCTTGAAAAAGACTGACGCCAAGGCCATCACCCTGGCCTATCAACTGGCATTCACCAACTTACAATGTGAGAATACTAAAGATAAAGAGCTGACACTTGGGGGACAGGATAATGAACCCACTGACACTTGGGGTACAGGATAATGACACACTGACACTTGGGGTACAGGATAATGATACACTGACACTTGGGGTACAGGATAATGATACACTGACACTTGGGGTACAGGATAATGACACTGACACTTGGGGGACAGGATAATGAACCCACTGACACTTGGGGTACAGGATAATGACACACTGACACTTGGGGTACAGGATAATGATACACTGACACTTGGGGTACAGGATAATGACACTGACACTTGGGGGACAGGATAATGACACACTGACACTTGGAGGACAGGATAATGATATGCTGACACTTGGGGTACAGGATAATGATACACTGACACTTGGGGGACAGGATAATGATACGCTGACACTTGGGGTACAGGATAATGACACACTGACACTTGGGGGACAGGATAATGATACGCTGACACTTGGGGGACAGGATAATGATACGCTGAAACTTGGGGGAAAGGATAATGATACGCTGACACTTGGGGGACAGGATAATGATACGCTGACACTTGGGGGACAGGATAATGACACACTGACACTTGGGGGACAGGATAATGATACGCTGACACTTGGGGGACAGGATAATGATACACTGACACTTGGGGGACAGGATAATGATACGCTGACACTTGGGGGACAGGATAATGATACGCTGACACTTGGGGGACAGGATAATGATACGCTGAAACTTGGGGGAAAGGATAATGATACGCTGACACTTGGGGGACAGGATAAGGACACTGAAACTTGGGGGACAGGATAATGATACGCTGACACTTGGGGGACAGGATAAGGACACACTGACACTTGGGGGACGAGATAATGGCACTTGGCGGTATATACTAAGTTGGAGTTCCACCTGTACTTGGATCTGTCCTTCACCTGCTCCTCCTCTCTCGTACAGACCCCTTGGTACATTATTTGGCTTATTCTCCGGTCATTGACGGCGACTTCATTCCGGACGAGCCCAGGAATCTCTTTGGCAATGCTGAGAACGTGGACTATCTAGTCGGAGTCAATAACATGGATGGGCATCTTTTTGCCGGCATTGATGTACCGGATATTAACAGACCCCTCCAGAAGGTCACCCCGTGAGTGTCTTAGTAGAAATGTCTATTAATTCTCAGGATGTGAATGAGGTAAAACATAGAGAAGTGTCAGTCACATAACGGCCGGGGATCTAACGGGGACTGTCTAACAGGGACGAGGTGCAGACGTTGGTGCAAGGGATGACATTTCCGAAAGGCACCTCTGCCTTAGACATCGCTTACAACCTGTACACTGAAACCTGGGGAGAGAACCCGGAGCAGGAGGTCGTAAAGAAGACCGTGATCGACATAGAGACGGACTACATCTTTCTGGTCCCGACCCAAGAAGCCCTGGCACTTCACTACCAGCATGCCAAGTAAGTCTCCTATTAATAGTACATAAGACAGTATATTATATACAGAAGATACCCAGGTTATACCAGCATGCCCCATATCACTATATACAAGAAGATGTATAACTTATACCAGCTGTACATGTATAATTATATACAGAAGATACCCGGGTTATACCAGCATGCTCCATATCACTATATACAAGGAGATGTATAACTTATACCAGCTGTACATATATAATTATATACAGAAGATACCCAGGTTATACCAGCATGCTCCATATCACTATATACAAGATGTATAACTTATACCAGCTGTACATATATAATTATACACAGAATATACCCAGGTTATACCAGCATGCTCCATATCACTATATACAAGAAGATGTATAACTTATACCAGCTGTACATATATAATTATATACAGGATATACCCAGGTTATACCAGCATGCTCCACATCACTATATACAAGAAGATGTATAACTTATACCAGCTGTACATATATAATTATATACAGAAGATACCCAGGTTATACCAGCATGCTCCATATCACTATATACAGGAAGATGTATAACTTATACCAGCTGTACATATATAATTATATACAGAAGATACCCAGGTTATACCAGCATGCTCCATATCACTATATACAAGAAGATATATAACTTATACCAGCTGTACATATATAGTTATATACAGAAGATACCCAGGTTATACCAGCATGCTCCATATCACTATATACAAGAAGATGTATAACTTATACCAGCTGTACATATATAATTATATACAGAAGATACCCAGGTTATACCAGCATGCTCCATATCACTATATACAAGAAGATATATAACTTATACCAGCTGTACATATATAGTTATATACAGAAGATACCCAGGTTATACCAGCATGCTCCATATCACTATATACAAGAAGATGTATAACTTATACCAGCTGTACATATATAATTATATACAGAAGATACCCAGGTTATACCAGCATGCCCCATATCACTATATACAGGAAGATGTATAACTTATACCAGCTGTACATATATAATTATATACAGAAGATACCCAGGTTATACCAGCATGCCCATATCACTATATACAAGATGTATAACTTATACCAACTGTACATATATAATTATATACAGAAGATACCCAGGTTATACCAGCATGCCCCATATCACTATATACAGGAAGATGTATAACTTATACCAGCTGTACATATATAATTATATACAGAAGATACCCAGGTTATACCAGCATGCTTCATATCACTATATACAAGAAGATGTATAACTTATACCAGCTGTATATATATAATTATATACAGAAGATACCCAGGTTATACCAGCATGCTCCATATCACTATATACAAGAAGATGTATAACTTATACCAGCTGTATATATATAATTATATACAGAAGATACCCAGGTTATACCAGCATGCTCCATATCACTATATACAAGAAGATGTATAACTTATACCAGCTGTACATATATAATTATATACAGAAGATACCCAGGTTATACCAGCATGCTCCATATCACTATATACAAGAAGATGTATCACTTATACCAGCTGTACATATATAATTATATACAGAAGATACCCAGGTTATACCAGCATGCTCCATATCACTATATACAAGAAGATGTATAACTTATACCAGCTGTACATATATAATTATATACAGAAGATACCCAGGTTATACCAGCATGCTACATATCACTATATACAAGAAGATGTATAACTTATACCAGCTGTACATATATAATTATATACAGAAGATACCCAGGTTATACCAGCATGCTCCATTTCACTATATACAGGAAGATGTATAACTTATACCAGCCGTACATATATAATTATATACAGAAGATACCCAGGTTATACCAGCGTGCTCCATATCACTATATACAGGAAGATGTATAACTTATACCAGCCGTACATATATAATTATATACAGAAGATACCCAGGTTATATCAGCATGCTCCATATCACTATATACAAGAAGATGTATAACTTATACCAGCTGCACATATATAATTATATACAGAAGATACCCAGGTTATACCGGCATGCTCCATATCACTATATACAGGAAGATGTATAACTTATACCAGCTGTACATATATAATTATATACAGAAGATACCCAGGTTATACCAGCATGCCCCATATCACTATATACAAGAAGATGTATAACTTATACCAGCTGTACATATATAATTATATACAGAAGATACCCAGGTTATACCAGCATGCTCCATATCACTATATACAAGAAGATGTATAACTTATACCAGCTGTACATATATAATTATATACAGAAGATACCCAGGTTATACCAGCATGCTCCATATCACTATATACAAGAAGATGTATAACTTATACCAGCTGTACATATATAATTATATACAGAAGATACCCAGGTTATACCAGCATACTCCATATCACTATATACAAGAAGATGTATAACTTATACCAGCTGTACATATATAATTATATACAGAAGATACCCAGGTTATACCAGCATGCTCCATATCACTATATACAAGAAGATGTATAACTTATACCAGCCGTACATATATAATTATATACAGGAGATACCCAGGTTATACCAGCATGCCCCATATCACTATATACAGGAAGATGTATAACTTATACCAGCTGTACATATATAATTATATACAGAAGATACCCAGGTTATACCAGCATGCTCCATATCACTATATACAAGAAGATGTATAACTTATACCAGCTGTACATATATAATTATATACAGAAGATACCCAGGTTATACCAGCATGCTCCATATCACTATATACAAGAAGATGTATAACTTATACCAGCTGTACATATATAATTATATACAGAAGATACCCAGGTTATACCAGCATACTCCATATCACTATATACAAGAAGATGTATAACTTATACCAGCTGTACATATATAATTATACACAGAAGATACCCAGGTTATACCAGCATGCTCCATATCACTATATACAGGAAGATGTATAACTTATACCAGCTGTACATATATAATTATATACAGATGCCCAGGTTATACCAGCATGCTCCATATCACTATATACAAGAAGATGTATAACTTATACCAGCTGTACATATATAATTATATACAGAAGATACCCAGGTTATACCAGCATGCTCCATATCACTATATACAAGAAGATGTATAACTTATACCAGCTGTACATATATAATTATATATAGGAGATACCCAGGTTATACCAGCATGCTCCATATCACTATATACAAGAAGATGTATAACTTATACCAGCTGTACATATATAATTATACACAGAAGATACCCAGGTTATACCAGCATGCTCCATATCACTATATACAGGAAGATGTATAACTTATACCAGCTGTACATATATAATTATATACAGATGCCCAGGTTATACCAGCATGCTCCATATCACTATATACAAGAAGATGTATAACTTATACCAGCTGTACATATATAATTATATACAGAAGATACCCAGGTTATACCAGCATGCTCCATATCACTATATACAAGAAGATGTATAACTTATACCAGCTGTACATATATAATTATATATAGGAGATACCCAGGTTATACCAGCATGCTCCATATCACTATATACAAGAAGATGTATAACTTATACCAGCCGTACATCTATAATTATATACAGAAGATGCCCAGGTTATACCAGCATGCTCCATATCACTATATACAAGAAGATGTATAACTTATACCAGCTGCACATATATAATTATATACAGAAGATACCCAGGTTATACCGGCATGCTCCATATCACTATATACAGGAAGATGTATAACTTATACCAGCTGTACATATATAATTATATACAGGAGATATCCAGGTTATACCAGCATGCTCCATATCACTATATACAAGAAGATGTATAACTTATACCAGCCGTACATATATAATTATATACAGAAGATACCCAGGTTATACCAGCATGCTCCATATCACTATATACAAGAAAATGTATAACTTATACCAGCCGTACATCTATAATTATATACAGAAGATGCCCAGGTTATACCAGCATGCTCCATATCACTATATACAAGAAGATGTATAACTTATACCAGCTGCACATATATAATTATATACAGAAGATACCCAGGTTATACCGGCATGCTCCATATCACTATATACAGGAAGATGTATAACTTATAGCTGTACATATATAATTATATACAGAAGATACCCAGGTTATACCAGCATGCCCCATATCACTATATACAAGAAGATGTATAACTTATACCAGCTGTACATATATAATTATATACAGGAAGATGTATAACTTATACCAGCTGTACATATATAATTATATACAGAAGATACCCAGGTTATACCAGCATGCCCCATATCACTATATACAAGAAGATGTATAACTTATACCAGCTGTACATATATAATTATATACAGGAAGATGTATAACTTATACCAGCTGTACATATATAATTATATACAGAAGATACCCAGGTTATACCAGCATGCTCCATATCAGTATATACAAGAAGATGTGTAACTTATACCAGCTGTACATATATAATTATATACAGAAGATACCCAGGTTATACCAGCTGGCTCCATATCACTATATACAAGAAGATGTATAACTTATACCAGCCGTACATATATAATTATATACAGGAGATACCCAGGTTATACCAGCATGCTCCATATCACTATATACAGGAAGATGTATAACTTATACCAGCTGTACATATATAATTATATACAGAAGATACCCAGGTTATACCAGCATGCTCCATATCACTATATACAAGAAGATGTATAACTTATACCAGCTGTACATATATAATTATACACAGAAGATACCCAGGTTATACCAGCATGCTCCATATCACTATATACAGGAAGATGTATAACTTATACCAGCTGTACATATAGAATTATATACAGAAGATGCCCAGGTTATACCAGCATGCTCCATATCACTATATAAAAGAAGATGTATAACTTATACCAGCTGTACATATATAATTATATACAGAAGATACCCAGGTTATTCCAGCATACTCCATATCACTATATACAAGAAGATGTATAACTTATACCAGCTGTACATATATAATTATATACAGAAGATACCCGGGTTATACCAGCATGCTCCATATCACTATATACAGGAAGATGTATAACTTATACCAGCTGTATATATATAATTATATACAGAAGATACCCAGGTTATACAAGCATGCTCCATATCACTATATACAAGAAGATGTATAACTTATACCAGCTGTACATCTATAATTATATACAGAAGATGCCCAGGTTATACCAGCATGCTCCATATCACTTTATAAAACGAATCTATATATTTCTGTATTGTTATATTGTTTCTGATTATAGGAACGCCAAGACATACAGCTACCTGTTCACTCATCCAACCCGTATGCCTGTATACCCCAACTGGGTGGGCGCCGATCACGCAGAAGACCTCCAGTTCCTGTTTGGTAAACCATTCAATAACCCTCTGGCCTACAGACCCCAGGACAGGGACGTCTCTGAGGCTATGATAGCTTACTGGACCAACTTTGCTGCAACCGGGTAAGACAAGTGCTCAGCTTTAATAATAATAAACAATTTATGGGTTGACTGTCGGACAGGTGTATACAATCTATTACTTCCTGTTATCAGCCATTTCAGGCTGGATAGACAGACAGTAGAGTTCTTCGATGGGTGACAGGAGGTGTAGAAACCTCCCCTATGAACCCTAACATATGTCATTTATCTCCTGTGCGGAGAATCTCCAGAGACATGACATCATATGTGTGACTGATATCAGCCGCTCCTCTTATATCTCTCCAGTACTATTATATCCTCCAGAGACATTACATCATATGTGTGACTGATATCAGCCGCTCCTCTTATATCACTCCAGTACTATTATATCCTCCAGAGACATTACATCATATGTGACTGATATCAGCCGCTCCTCTTATATCACTCCAGCACTATTATATCCTCCAGAGACATTACATTATATGTGTGACTGATATCAGCCGCTCCTCTTATATCACTCCAGCACTATTATATCCTCCAGACATTACATCATATGTGTGACTGATATCAGCCGCTCCTCTTATATCACTCCAGTACTATTATATCCTCCAGAGACATTACATCATATGTGTGACTGATATCAGCCGCTCCTCTTATTACACTCCAGTACTATTATATCCTCCAGAGACATTACATCATATGTGTGACTGATATCAGCCTCTCCTCTTATAACACTCCAGTACTATTATATCCTCCAGAGACATTACATCATATGTGTGACTGATATCAGCCTCTCCTCTTATAACACTCCAGTACTATTATATCCTCCAGAGACATTACATCATATGTGTGACTGATATCAGCCTCTCCTCTTATAACACTCCAGTACTATTATATACTCCAGACATTACATAATATATGACTGATATCAGCCGCTCCTCTTATATCACTCCAGTACTATTATATCATCCAGAGACATTACATCATATGTGTGACTGATATCAGCCGCTCCTCTTATAACACTCCAGCACTATTATATCCTCCAGAGACATTACATCATGTGTGACTGATATCAGCCGCTCCTCTTATATCACTCCAGCACTATTATATCCTCCAGAGACATTACATCATATGTGTGACTGATATCAGCCGCTCCTCTTATATCACTCCAGCACTATTATATCCTCCAGAGACATTACATGATGTGTGACTGATATCAGCCGCTCCTCTTATATCACTCCAGCACTATTATATCCTCCAGAGACATTACATCATATGTGACTGATATCAGCCGCTCCTCTTATAACACTCCAGTACTATTATATCCTCCAGACATTACATCATATGTGACTGATATCAGCCGCTCCTCTTATAACACTCCAGTACTATTATATCCTCCAGAGACATTACATCATATGTGACTGATATCAGCCGCTCCTCTTATAACACTCCAGCACTATTATATCCTCCAGAGACATTACATCATGTGTGACTGATATCAGCCGCTCCTCTTATATCACTCCAGCACTATTATATCCTCCAGAGACATTACATCATATGTGTGACTGATATCAGCCGCTCCTCTTATATCACTCCAGCACTATTATATCCTCCAGAGACATTACATCATATGTGACTGATATCAGCCGCTCCTGTTATATCACTCCAGCACTATTATATCCTCCAGAGACATTACATCATATGTGACTGATATCAGCCGCTCCTCTTATATCACTCCAGCACTATTATATCCTCCAGAGACATTACATCATATGTGTGACTGATATCAGCCCCTCCTCTTATATCACTCCAGTACTATTATATCCTCCAGACATTACATCATATGTGACTGATATCAGCCGCTCCTCTTATATCACTCCAGCACTATTATATCCTCCAGAGACATTACATCATATGTGTGACTGATATCAGCCGCTCCTCTTATATCACTCCAGTACTATTATATCCCCCAGAGACATTACATCATATGTGACTGATATCAGCCGCTCCTCTTATATCACTCCAGCACTATTATATCCTCCAGAGACATTACATCATGTGTGACTGATATCAGCCGCTCCTCTTATATCACTCCAGCACTATTATATCCTCCAGAGACATTATATCATATGTGTGACTGATATCAGCCGCTCCTCTTATATCACTCCAGTACTATTATATCCTCCAGAGACATTACATCATATGTGACTGATATCAGCCGCTCCTCTTATAACACTCCAGCACTATTATATCCTATGTGACTGATATCAGCCGATCCTCTTATAACACTCCAGCACTATTATATCCTCCAGAGACATTACATCATGTGTGACTGATATCAGCCGCTCCTCTTATAACACTCCAGCACTAGTATATTCTCCAGAGACATTACATCATGTGTGACTGATATCAGCCGCTCCTCTTATATCACTCCAGTACTATTATATCCTCCAGAGACATTACATCATATGTGACTGACATCAGCCGCTCCTCTTATATCACTCCAGCACTATTATATCCTCCAGAGACATTACATCATATGTGTGACTGATATCAGCCGCTCCTCTTATAACACTCCAGTACTATTATATCCTCCAGAGACATTACATCATATGTGTGACTGATATCAGCCGCTCCTCTTATATCACTCCAGCACTATTATATCCTCCAGAGACATTACATCATATGTGTGACTGATATCAGCCGCTCCTCTTATATCACTCCAGCACTATTATATCCCCCAGAGACATTACATCATATGTGTGACTGATATCAGCCGCTCCTCTTATATCACTCCAGCACTATTATATCCTCCAGAGACATTACATCATATGTGTGACTGATATCAGCCGCTCCTCTTATAACACTCCAGCACTATTATATCCTCCAGAGACATTACATCATATATGTGACTGATATCAGCCGCTCCTCTTATATCACTCCAGCACTATTATATCCTCCAGAGACATTACATCATATGTGTGACTGATATCAGCCGCTCCTCTTATAACACTCCAGCACTATTATATCCTCCAGAGACATTACATCATATGTGACTGATATCAGCCGCTCATCTTATATCACTCCAGCACTATTATATCCTCCAGAGACATTACATCATATATGTGACTGATATCAGCCGCTCCTCTTATAACACTCCAGCACTATTATATCCTCCAGAGACATTACATCATATGTGTGACTGATATCAGCCGCTCCTCTTATATCACTCCAGCACTATTATATCCTCCAGAGACATTACATCATATGTGTGACTGATATCAGCCGCTCCTCTTATATCACTCCAGCACTATTATATCCTCCAGAGACATTTTTGACTAGACTGCAGCCGATAGGATTGCATTTATGAGTTGATCACAGAACCCGCACCCAGATTTTTACTCTTTTCCTTTGTTGTTTTTTTCACACAGAGATCCAAACACTGGAAAATCGAAGGTCCCCACTCCTTGGTTAATCTACTCCACAGATTATGGACAATACCTGGAAATCAACAACAAGATCACTTATAAATCCATGAAACAGGATCTGCGCTCGCCTTTTGTTAGGTTTTGGGCCACCACTTACCGCAATCTTCCCACTCAGTAACTAAAGATTTACAGCCTTGAACATAGGAAGACAATTATAGTCCGGGGGTCCCGCAAAGGGGCAAATACTTTCCTTGTCACCGCTCATCCATGTGCTCGTTTCCTTAAACATCCTAAAATGTGCTGTGTGTGCCTGCTACCCTGAATTAAAATTGCGATTTGAAGAACTACTTTGGTCTTTTATTTGAATATATATATATATCATTTTTTTATTTATTACTTACTATTTAAAGTGACGCTAACATCAGAAAGTAGCTTTATTTGTATTATTTTGACTGTAACTGCATACGGGACAAAAAAAATTAATAAATTTTGAGATTGCAGTTTTTATATTGGCCACTAGATGTCAGCACAATAGGAGACTAACCTGTTGTTGCTTTTCAGCTGTGCTGTGAAGTCAATTTATATTAGAATTGCGATCATATTATTGTAAGTAAAACTTATCGTGTTCAGTATCGCCCCACGCGGCCCCTTACTGTTTCAACTTTGGGCTCTGATTATTCGTTATGTATAACAAGGCCCCATTACCTGGGAGACATTTTGATACTTCAGGCCTGGGGGGACATGTTTCGTGACCCCATGATTGCTCATGATAAAATGCATTTAAGATGATCGTGGCACAATCAATAGCGACACATGCAAATGATGCCCTGTAACTTACCCTAATTTAAAGGGACAGTCCATGTTGACAGATTTCCTTTAAAAACTTATGGCTTGACCTCCTTACAGGAATATTATTAATGAATTCCCAGCCGGCCATAACTGATACAATTATATATTTACCAAATGTTTAGATCAGATACATCCATAAATACAGTGCGGCTGCTATATTGGGATTGTAACATGTGTTATATCCCATGGGATGGAAGAAAAGCAGCTGCACAATGCGGGATTCTCAGCTGTGTGTATAGCAACGAACCTTCCTCCCTTGATAACCTATCTTCTGTATACTTGCCGGTTTCATAGTCTATATATACAGATGTGTGTATGCCGGATATACATTATACAATATACTACATACCTCTATACCGTGAGGGTCAGGGATATGTATGTGTAATAATAATAAAACAGTAATACAGTACCATTAATGTTGATTTTTAAGGTGCGTTGTCACTTTAAGGCCATAGATTATGGCTGATTTGGCCATACGCCGTCATAGGATCGTAATAAAAGATCTCTGTAGGCCGCTGTTTGATGGTTAACTCTGCTGCAATCAGATATTTCATAGTCGCCCTGCTTGACGGTGCAATGGAAAATTTTGGAGATCTGTTTACGCCATTGCTGGTTCGCCATCGACATTTTCATGAAAAAAAAAGTTTTTTCGACTGTGGAGAATGGATGCGGGCACTTTTTCCTTATCTGCTGCCATCATTGGCGTCTTGAGAACCTGGCGACGGTGTGACCCTGCAGGTAAGGAGTTAATAAGACTTGTTTATAAGCAGGTCTGACCCCCAGATGAGATAAGCGGCGTGTTAGCAGCTGCTGAATCTCACGCTGATGTCCATCAGTCAGACTCGTCAGGTGACTGTGGCCTCGCCGGGCGGCTCCACCCTGGGAAGCGATTACAGGTGTGCACGTGAGTATAAATAAAGGTGAGAACGGACTCCTGTTAGGGATTGGATCCAAAAATGGCTCCCTGGATAGCGGTCTCGTTGGCATTGGCCGGATTCCTGGCAGCTGCTCATGCGGCGACGGTAAGATAAAAGATTTAGGATATTTGTGTCTGGCTGTAGACCTGTCCGTAATTAGTGCCCCACCAAATGCCCCCTGCTCTATCGCTGGAGGGAGGACCCCCAGTCATTTCCTCTTGTGGTGCCAAGATGCCCCCTGTAACGTGCACGGGTATAGAGACAGCTGGTTGCTATAGGGGATGCCTCCATTTATTGCACGGACCAGTCCTTATACACGAGGCTTCAGAACCGAGAGACTGTGTGCCGTGAGTCGCCCCGTGTTCAGTCCGAACATAAAGCCCCCTGAATCTTGTGTCTTACAGCTGGGGGTGGTCTACACCGAAGGAGGATTTGTGGAAGGATCCAGTAAGAAAATTGGGCTGCTCTCTCCAAGTTACTTGGATATTTTCAAGGGAATTCCTTTCGCTGCCCCGCCAGGAATTCTTGAGAAAGCGGGAAAGCATCAAGGATGGTCGGGTACGTCCTATAAACAGAAGGCAATATAAAAAACTTAAGGGACCGGATCTGCGGGCGGGCGGACGGGCAGCATGTTATAGAGCAGGAGTAGAGGAGAGGATTGATGGATATGTTTGAGGGACTTAGGAGAACTTGTAATTTATTGATCTAAACATCTGCTCATTCTGGGCTCAAGAGTCCAGTGGGCGGTCCTGTGATTGGCAGCGATCATACAGGGAGGGCTGACGATCAGTTATTAGGACTGGACTCTGAAGCCCAAAATGAGAGGAGGTTTAGATCAATAAAATTACAAGTTATACTGAATCTTTTCCCACAAAAATTGATATCAATCTATTGATCTCCTCCTGCTCGGTAACATGCTGCCCGCAGACAGGACGTCAGGTGACCGGTCCCCTTATAAGAAACGTTTAGTGTCATATATAGATACGGATAGATGTATAAGAAATATTGCATTAATATCATTACATGCCTGCATACGGTCTGCTGAGCTGGTGTATCTAAGCCTATCATGTGTGATACTGTCTGCTGAGCTGTGTATCTAATCCTATCATGTGTGATACTGTCTGCTGAGCTGTGTATCTAATCCTATCATGTGTGATGTCTGCTGAGCTGTGTATCTAATCCGATCATGTGTGATACTGACTGCAGAGCTGTGTATCTAATCCTATCATGTGTGATACTGTCTGCAGAGCCGTGTATCTAATCCTATCATGTGTGATACTGACTGCTGAGCTGTGTATCTAATCCTATCATGTGTGATACTGCCTGCTGAGCTGTGTATCTAATGCTATCATGTGTGATACTGTCTGCTGAGCTGTATATCTAATCCGATCATGTGTGATACTGTCTGCAGGGAACTAGTTGACATAGTTGGTATGGACAGTAGTTCTGTGTTAGTGTCATTTGTCCTCATCCCACACCGATGCTTTATGTTAAAAGCTCATATACCAGTCAGCCGCCATTTTGTTGGGGTCCAGGAGGTGCACACTTGGGCTTCTCTAAGATGGCGGCCTGATAACATGGAACACTATGTACAACTTTAAACCTACTTAAGCACAAGAGAAAGAAAGAGTCAGAAACTATCAATAAATGTAAATATGCCAAATGGCATAGAAAAATATATATTTTATTGGACAATACAAGTAACACGATTAAAAATAGACTACAAATCAAAAAAGACTGTATATCTCCAAAAGACTGTATATACCCCTTGAAAAAGCCATCCACGCGAAACGCGCGTTGGGGTTTCTCCACTTCTGGGAGTCACCATATTCCTGGAACGATATGGGTCAGTACTAGCGGTGTTTCTTTTGCAACCTTAAATATACGACTATTGATTGATACATTTACTTCTTTAAGCTTGCGATAGGTTTAGTTGCTAAATACTTATGTCCACTAATGTCTACTTAGACAGCAGGTTTTGTCGTACTGAGATTTTCTATGCCTAACTACTAGGTTCCTTATCTTTTTCATGCCTGTTACTAGACCAATCGCTCTTTGCTGATATGTACGGGTATTGTGTATGGTTATAATTAACCCTCATTTTCTCTGTATCTATCGTTTGCAAATCGTTTAGAACCACTGTTATAAACTAACAACCACTGATATAAACTGTTGTTTGTATTGTTTTACCTCTATGACCCATGTTCCTCTCCCATACTTTTGGAGATATACAGTCTTTTTTGATTTGTAGTCTATTTTTAATCGTGTTACTTGTATTGTCCAATAAAATATATATTTTTCTATGCCATTTGGCATATTTACATTTATTGATAGTTTCTGACTCTTTCTTTCTCTTGTGCTTAATCTGATATTTGGAGTTTCTATCATTACTGGGGAGTCGAACAAATTTAACCGCACTTGCTGGCGACTTAACCCATAGACTGTATAGTCCCATGAGACATATGTTTGACAACTTTAAACCTACATTGCACTAATTTCCATCCTTATATTCTCCCTCCCCAAGGTACTTTGAAGGCGACTAGCTACAAGCCTCCCTGTCTGCAGGCCACCTTATCTCAGACCGATACCCGCGGAGAACTGGACTGCCTCTACCTGAATATCTGGGTCCCCCACCCCGGCAAATCAGGTGGGTATAATCAAGACCATGTTACTGCAGTGCTGGCCCATGGCAGCTTCACAACAGTCTCATTGACCTGGCTGGGGGTTCCGCTTGAAATTCAAAGCCTGGACCTAGGCCTGGACATAGGAGCTAACAGTCTACTTACCAATGCCTGGACACTTACAAGTATTCACACCGTAGCTCCACGTTTCTCCGTATTCGCTTCTGATAATCTTTAGTGAAGGACGGGGGGGGGGGGTCACCACTGCAGAATTTCTCAAGAGTCTCTCCACCGTTTTGTGTTTAGTCTCGACCAACCTGCCCGTGATGGTGTGGATCTATGGTGGCGCCTATCTTTTTGGTTCAGCTCAGGGAGCCAACTTCCTCGAAAATTACCTGTATGACGGAGAAGAGCTGGCCCTCCGTGGCAACGCCATTGTGGTGACCTTCAACTACCGGTTGGGACCTCTGGGATTCCTCAGCACTGGAGACGCCAAACTCCCTGGTAAGTCGCTCTTGTATATAATATATCCGGTCTGTGGGAAGGTCCAATGTCTGCGAACAGCGCCCCCTACCCTGCATCCTCACTCCCCAAGAAAAGCGTTCGGCGGCCGTTTTTTGTTTACATATATAGGGCTACACATATGTCTAGTGGTTTACAAGAGGGGGGACCCCATAGTAAAGATCCAAAACAGGTGCCCATTATGGATTTGCCACCCTGAACAGAAGGGCATGGTGTTTGGTTCCCCCTCTGCATGACCCTTGGGCTCCCTTGTTTGCGAATCATTCAGGTCCGCTGGCATGGAGAGTATGTACGTAAGTGACCCCTCCACTATAGCCATGGTCTGTTTCTGGTTAGGGCTTCATAACAAAATGGAGTCGCCAGCAATCCGCGGTAAAATGGCAGCATTACCGTGACTTGTGGGCGGCTCATTGGTCTCGCATGGCTTCAGGTAATGACGTTCTTCTTGTAACAAGGTAACTACGGTCTGTGGGATCAGCATATGGCCATCGCGTGGGTCAAGAGGAACATCGCTGCTTTTGGAGGAAACCCCGATAACCTCACCATCTTCGGCGAGTCAGCCGGAGCTGCCAGCGTCTCCCTGCAGGTAACCAGTTCCTCCGTTCCAATTCAAGGGGATGGAATTTCTAAGAATGATTTTGAGTCCGACGAAATTAGAGCTGGGGGCGCTGTTGCATTAGTACCTATGGAAAGTTTGTGCCACCACTGGTGGTGAAAAGTGGTACTGCAAGTGACTGGTGTAACTAGAGAATGTTTAGATATATATATATACACACACACACACACACACACACACTATAGAGAGTAAAGGGACGGCCCATGTCCCAATATATACACGTGATCAACAATACACCCGCAGGTTGGGATCTGTCTACACCTTGTAAGATTCACTGTTCTCCCGTTTTCTTTTCCAGACGCTGTCTCCTTACAACACTGGGCTTATCAAGCGGGCTATCAGCCAGAGCGGCGTTGGCCTGTCCCCATGGGCTATTCAGCAAGATCCTCTCTTCTGGGCCAAGCAGGTAAAACGAGCCTTCTATAGAAATAATGTCTCCCGCCTCGCCTATCAGAGTTTACAACAACCTAGAGCCAACGGGGGCATTCCTTTCCCCCCATCATCGGACACTATAACCTGCCGGCCCGGTTCCGCTACATCTCTGACTGGCTTCGGAACATCTCTAATTACACCTCCATTACTCTGGATTCCGGATTATTTTCGGGACGAGCTTTGTCGGGTCTCCTGCACCTCCCATAAGAGGGTTTATCTATCGAAACGAGAGCCAATCCCCTACTCTTCACCACATGGAAAGCGCGGCAGAAAATGAGGCGCCATCTCCAGCTTTCCCCTCTGATATCCGGTTGATCTGTAATCCCCACTTTCAGGGTGGTAACCCACGGGCAATCTTCCGTAGCGGGCACACATAAGGATTCACCTCCATAAAACAGCTCGTACGTCTGGAAGACCACGGAACTCTGTTCTAAATCCCCCGATCTCCCCATTGACCATCTCCAAGTCGAAAGCCGTAGAAAAAAGGTTTTACTGCAACTACCAGACCAGGAATCTTCACCCGCTCCTAAAATTCTCCAATCAAAACTTTCTAAATGAGACTTAAAATTGTCCACAAGTCTTACTTGACCCCAATTGTGGGTCATAAAACTGGTCTCTATAATACGCCGGATGCCAACCTCTACCATGGTTTACGGTCATGCCCTCATTCGTACACTTTGGTCCCGCATACGCACATTCACTACTCACCTCCATTACCTCTGTCCCCGATACGGCATTGTGGGCGGTGTTTGGGTATATGGACCTGGAGACTCACAGATTACTACATTACCTGGCAGCGGCCGGGGGTGAAGGCCATATTACAAACCCGGCTTGCAAATCAGACCCCACCCTTCAAGCTATTCCTGGATAAATTGTCCTATCTACTAAAAATGGACGGGGTAGAAGCTTCTCTCCTTGAGGAATTACAGCTCCAACCATTTTTTGATACATGGGAAACTTTAAATTTCTTTGATTCCACAAAACATTCAGTTAGGCTCCGTTCACATCTGCGTCAGGGCTCCGTTCCAGCGTTCCGTCTGAGCTTTCCGTCAGAACGGAGGACGGACTAAACTGAAACCATAGGTCTCCGTTTCCATCACCATTGACTTCAATGGTGATGGATCCGGTGCCAATGCTTTCAGTTGGTCTCCGTTTTGCAGGGGTCCGTTGCGTTGACGGAATGAATAGCGCAGTCTATTGTTCCCCCTCCCTTCTGTTTTCCCGACAAACAAATAGTTCTTCAATAAAAAAAGTGTTAAAAAAACCCCAGAAATAATGTAAAATATGAAGTGGGCGTGAACAAATATAATGGGGAGTGGCCAGTTCACACACGAGTTTATATTTATTTATTTTTTTTGCCATTGGCTGGTGGCGGCGGCCTGTATGGAGGTATAAACGTCTAGCGGAGCAGCAGGAATACTTCTATGTCTATTCTTTGCATTGCAGGTTGGTGCAAATGTGGGCTGTCCCGTGGACGACTCCGCCGCCCTCGCCAACTGTCTGAAAATTACAGACCCCCGCGCCGTCACTCTGGCCTACAAACTGGATCTTATAAACCTTCAATGTGAGATTTTTCGGGTAGCAACAATATTTGATGACATCTTTACTAGGGCACAATTGCCTTCTCCTAACCATAGCTGAGAACTACAGTGACATTCCTTTAATCTGGCATTCGATAATGCAGAAAATCTGGAGCATAATCTCATATTTCACAAGACTTTAATTGATAATCCTGGAACTATCCGTTCCCTTGATGCCAGATGACAGGTTTTTACTGTACTGCCTCAGTCAGGTACAAGGAACTGCTCTACTGACCTCTTCTCCCTCCTGTGCTGTAGATCCTGTGGTGCATTACCTCGCCTTCTCCCCCGTCATCGATGGAGACTTCATCCCTGATGATCCACTAAATCTCTTCTCCAACGCGGCTGATATAGATTATCTAGCGGGTGTGAACAACATGGACGGACATATGTTTGCTGGAATGGATTTATCTGTCATCAACAAACCTTTAACTGATATCAAAAAGTAAATATACAAGTCCTGCAAGATCCAGGAGTTATATTCTTGTCCATTGGGGGCAGTATTATAGTAGTTATATTCTTGTATATAGAGAGCAGTATTATAGTAGTTATATTCCTGTATATAGAGAGCAGTATTATAGTAGTTATATTCTTGTATATAGGGGACAGTATTATAGTAGTTATATTCTTGTATATAGGAGCAGTATTATAATAGTTATATTCTTGTATAAGGGCAGTATTATAGTAGATATATTCTTGTATATAGGGAGCAGTATTATAGTAGTTATATTCTTGTATATAGGAGGCAGTATTATAGTAGTTATATTCTTGTATATAGAGGCAGTATTATAGTAGTTATATTCTTGTATATAGGGGGTAGTATTATAGTAGTTATATTCTTGTATATAGGGGTAGTATTATAGTAGTTATATTCTTGTATATAGGAGCAGTATTATAGTAGTTATATTCTTGGTTTCAACTGTGTTTTTATTGAAAATTTTTCAAAAATATACATATAACTTAGAGCAGCATGAAGGGCCATGCAATTCACATAGTAAGACAGTAACTTTCAATAGACAGACAAAACATCTGGGAAAAAACACAGGGGTTTAAGGGGGTGAGGGGGGGGGGGGATAGTCGGAGCTCCACCTACAACCTAATCTTGAGTTCCCTGTATCCAATACTTGTCCCACGGATCCCACACCACTTTGAACCTGTCCAGTTCATTGTCAATAGAGGCCGTCATATGTTCATAGTAGTTATATTCTTGTATAAGGGCAGTATTATAGTAGTTATATTCTTGTATATAGGGGCAGTATGATAGTAGTTATATTCTTGTATATAGGTGGCAGTATGATAGTAGTTATATTCTTGTATATAGGGGGCAGTATTATAGTAGTTATATTCTTGTATATAGGAGCAGTATTATAGCAGTTATATTCTTGTATATAGGAGCAGTATTATAGTAGTTATATTCTTGTATATAGGAGCAGTATTATAGTAGTTATATTCTTGTATATAGGAGCAGTATTATAGTAGTTATATTCCTGTATATAGGGGGCAGTTTTATAGTAGTTATATTCTTGTATATAGGAGCAGTATTATAGTAGTTATATTCTTGTATATAGGAGCTGTATTATAGTAGTTATATTCTTGTATATAGGGGCAGTATGATAGTAGTTATATTCTTGTATATAGGGGCAGTTTTATAGTAGTTATATTCTCGTATATAGGGGGCAGTATTATAGTAGTTATATTCTTGTATATAGGAGCAGTATTATAGTAGTTATATTCTTGTATATAGGGGCAGTATTATAGTAGTTATATTCTTGTATATATGGGCAGTATTATAGTAGTTATATTCTTGTATATAGGGGCAGTATTATAGTAGTTATATTCTTGTATATAGGGAGCAGTATTATAGTAGTTATATTCTTGTATATAGGGGGTAGTATTATAGTAGTTATATTCTTGTATATAGGGGCAGTATTATAGTAGTTATATTCCTGTATATTGGGGGCAGTATTATAGTCGTTATATTCTTGTATATAGGAGGCAGTATTATAGTAGTTATATTCTTGTATATAGGGGGCAGTATTATAGTAGTTATATTCTTGTATATAGGGGCAGTATTATAGTAGTTATATTCCTGTATATTGGGGGCAGTATTATAGTCGTTATATTCTTGTATATAGGAGGCAGTATTATAGTAGTTATATTCTTGTATATAGGGGGCAGTATTATAGTCGTTATATTCTTGTATATAGGAGGCAGTATTAGGCCTCATTTACACGAGCGTGTGCGTTTTGCGCGCGCAAAAAAACGCTGCGTTTTGCGTGCGCAAAAGGTAATTGACAGCTCCGTGTGTCATCCGTGTATGATGCGCGGCTGCGTGATTTTCGCGCAGCCGCCATCATAGAGATGAGGTAGTCGACGCCCGTCACTGTCCAAGGTGCTGAAAGAGCTAACTGATCGGCAGTAACTCTTTCAGCACCCTCGACAGTGAATGCCGAACACAATATACACCAACCTGTGAATAAAAAAAGACGTTCACACTTACCATGAACTGCCTGCTTCCTCCAGTCCGGTCTCCCGGCCGTTGCCTTGGTGACGCGTCCCTCTCTTGTCATCCGGCCCCACCTCCCAGGATGACGCGGCAGGCCATGAGACCGCTGCAGCCTGTGATTGGCTGCAGCCTGTGCTTGGCCTGTGATTGGCTGCAGCTGTCACTTGGCCTGAATTGTCATCCCGGGAGGTCGGACTGGAGGAAGGAGCCGGGACTTATCGGTAAGTCAGAACTTCTGTTTTTTTTTTTACACGTATATGTATATTGTGATCGAAAGTCACTGTCCATGGTGCTGAAACAGTTTAAGTCTTTGAGCACCGTGGGCAGTGACTGTCTCCTGACGTCGCGTACGCGAACATTTTTTGCCGGGTTCGGTTAAAACGAGTTCGGCCGAACCCGGTGAAGTTCGGTGCGCTCATCTCTAATTTGACACTCCGTTTGGATGTTTGTAACCAGAAAAGCACGTGGTGCTTTTCTGTTTACATTCATCCTTTTGACAGCTCTTGCGTGATTTTCGCGCATGCAACGCAGGACCGTCAGTGTGGCATGCGTTGTTTTCACGCACCCATTGAAGTCAATGGGTGCGTGTTGCGTGAAAAACGCAAGAATATAGAACATGTCGTGAGTTTTACGCAACGCACTCACGCAGCGCAAAATTCACGCATCGTCTAAACAGCCCCATAGACTATTATAGGTGCGTACGACACGTGTGAAAAGCACGCGCGTCGCACGCGCGTATAATACGCTCGTGTAAATGAGGCCTTATAGTAGTTATATTCTTGTATATAGGAGGCAGTATTATAGTAGTTATATTCTTGTATATAGGAGCAGTATTATAGTAGTTATATTCTTGTATATAGGAGCAGTATTATAGTAGTTATATTCTTGTATATAGGAGCAGTATTATAGTAGTTATATTCTTGTATATAGGAGGCAGTATTATAATAGTTATAGTCTTGTATATAGGGGCAGTATTATAGTAGTTATATTCTTGTATATAGGGGGCAGTATTATAGTAGTTATATTCTTGTATATAGGGAGCAGTATTATAGTAGTTATATTCTTGTATATAGGGGCAGTATTATAGTAGTTATATTCTTGTATATAGGAGCAGTATTATAATAGTTATATTCTTGTATATAGGGGCAGTATTATAGTAGTTATATTCTTGTATATAGGGGCAGTATTATAGTAGTTATATTCTTGTATATAGGAGCAGTATTATAGTAGTTATATTCCTGTATATAGGGGGCAGTATTATAGTAGTTATATTCCTGTATATAGGGGCAGTATTATAGTAGTTATATTCTTGTATATAGGGGCAGTATTATAGTAGTTATATTCTTGTATATAGGAGGCAGTATTATAGGAGTTATATTCTTGTATATAGGGGGCAGTATTATAGTAGATATATTCTTGTATATAGGGAGCAGTATTATAGTAGTTATATTCTTGTATATAGGAGGCAGTATTATAGTAGTTATATTCTTGTATATAGAGGCAGTATTATAGTAGTTATATTCTTGTATATAGGGGGTAGTATTATAGTAGTTATATTCTTGTATATAGGAGCAGTATTATAGTAGTTATATTCGTGTATATAGGAGCAGTATTATAGTAGTTATATTCTTGTATATAGGAGCAGTATTATAGTAGTTATATTCTTGTATATAGGTGCAGTATTATAGTAGTTATATTCTTGTATATAGGAGCAGTATTATAGTAGTTATATTCTTGTATATAGGGGCAGTATTATAGTAGTTATATTCTTGTATATAGGGGCAGTATTATAGTAGTTATATTCTTGTATATAGGGGCAGTATTATAGTAGTTATATTCTTGTATATAGGAGCAGTATTATAGTAGTTATATTCTTGTATATAGGAGCAGTATTATAGTAGTTATATTCTTGTATATAGGGGGCAGTATTATAGTAGTTATATTCTTGTATATAGGGGCAGTATTATAGTAGTTATATTCTTGTATATAGGGGCAGTATTATAATAGTTATATTCTTGTATATAGGAGCAGTATTATAGTAGTTATATTCTTGTATATAGGGGCAGTATTATAGTAGTTATATTCTTGTATATAGGGGCAGTATTATAGTAGTTATATTCTTGTATATAGGGGGTAGTATTATAGTAGTTATATTCTTGTATATAGGAGCAGTATTATAGTAGTTATATTCGTGTATATAGGAGCAGTATTATAGTAGTTATATTCTTGTATATAGGAGCAGTATTCTAGTAGTTATATTCTTGGTTTCAACTGTGTTTTTATTGAAAATTTTTCAAAAATATACATATAACTTAGAGCAGCATGAAGGGCCATGCAATTCACATAGTAAGACAGTAACTTTCAATAGACAGACAAAACATCTGGGAAAAAACACAGGGGTTTAAGGGGGTGAGGGGGGGGGGGATAGTCGGAGCTCCACCTACAACCTAATCTTGAGTTCCCTGTATCCAATACTTGTCCCACGGATCCCACACCACTTTGAACCTGTCCAGTTCATTGTCAATAGAGGCCGTCATATGTTCATAGTAGTTATATTCTTGTATAAGGGCAGTATTATAGTAGATATATTCTTGTATATAGGGGGCAGTATTATAGTAGTTATATTCTTGTATATAGGGGGCAGTATTATAGTAGTTATATTCTTGTATATAGGGGGC
This sequence comes from Rhinoderma darwinii, assembly GCF_050947455.1. Lineage (NCBI taxonomy): Eukaryota > Metazoa > Chordata > Amphibia > Anura > Rhinodermatidae > Rhinoderma > Rhinoderma darwinii. Next base: position 4,828,342 of record NC_134694.1, read on the forward strand.
AGTATTATAGTAGTTATATTCTTGTATATAGGGGGCAGTAGTATAGTAGTTATATTCTTGTATATAGGGGCAGTATTATAGTAGTTATATTCTTGCATATAGGGGCAGTATTATAGTAGTTATATTCTTGTATATAGTGGCAGTATTATAGTAGTTATATTCTTGCATATAGGGGCAGTATTATAGTAGTTATATTCTTGTATATAGTGGCAGTATTATAGTAGTTATATTCTTGCATATAGGGGCAGTATTATAGTAGTTATATTCTTGTATATAGGGGGCAGTATTATAGTAGTTATATTCTTGTATATAGGGGGCAGTATTATAGTAGTTATATTCTTGTATATAGGGGGCAGTAGTATAGTAGTTATATTCTTGTATATAGTAGCAGTATTATAGTAGTTATATTCTTGTATATAGGGGGCAGTATTATAGTAGGTATATTCTTGTATATAGGGGCAGTATTATAGTAGTTATATTCTTGTATATAGGGGAAGTATTATAGTAGTTATATTCTTGTATATAGGGACAGTATTATAGTAGTTATATTCTTGTATATAGGGGGCAGTATTATAGTAGTTATATTCTTGTATATAGGGGGCAGTATTATAGTAGGTATATTCTTGTATATAGGAGCAGTATTATAGTAGTTATATTCCTGTATATAGGGGGCAGTATTATAGTTATATTCTTGTATACTGGAGCAATACATTTTATAATCCTTTTACAGGGAAGAGGTAGAGAAGTTGGTGCAGGAGCTCACTCTCCCTAAGGGCACATTAGGAGGCAATTTGGCCTATGAAGTTTACACAGCAAACTGGGGTTCCAATCCTAGCCAGGAGCTAATGAAGAAAACGGTCGTTGATGCAGAAACTGATTATATTTTCCTGGTCCCTACTCAGGAAGCTCTCGCTCTTCATTCGATGCATGCCAGGTTAGCAATAAAAAACTGTCTTGTGATTTGCCATTTTCTCTGTAACATTTGAATCTTTTTATGTTGGCCAATGGCTTTTTTTATACATAAAAATAAAACTGCCTTGTTGTGCAGATATTGTGATCAAAAACTGTTTAAGTGTTAGTACAGCAGTCTATAACCTCTCCATCTTTGGTGTGAATCTACAATACCCAGCATGCATTGAGATAGAGGCTGGTTGAGGTTTCACAATAGCTGGAGAGTCATAGGTTGCAGATTACTGGTATAGTGCGCACTGTTTTGGAATCCTTCTTGAATGGCAATCCCACTTTTCATTAGTCTGACCTTAAAGGGTAACTAAACGTTTGACAAACTTCTGACATGTCATAGTGACATGTTAGAAGTTTGTATTGGTGGGGGTCCGAGCACGGAGACCCCCACCAATCGCTAGAACGAAGCAGCTGAATGTCTCGTGTGAGCGCTCAGCCGCTTCATGTATGTTCGGCTTTTCCTGACAGCCGATGTATCTGAGTCCGTACACGATACATTTGTTTCCGGAAGAGGCCGAACAGACACGAAGTGGCTGAGCGCTGACACGAGCGCTTTAGCGGCTTTGCTCTAGCGATTGGTGGGGGTCCCAGTGCTCGGACCCCCACCAATCAAATCTTCTGACATGTCACTATGACATGTCAGAAGTTTGTTTGCCAAAAAAGCATTAAAGTGTAGCTAAAGGTTTTACAGACGATCTCTAACCTCCCCAGGTGTATGATTTCCTGTCTTGTTGCTTACAGCCAGGGGTGGGATTCATATTTTTAACGGGCTCTCTGTTTTGCAGACAGACATCCTTGCCGGGAAGGGGGGGTTGCGTTGTATCGCGCAATGGAAAATTTTTCTAATAATCACATAAAACAATTACAATACTCCAAATACTGCCTATATTAAAGTGAACTCTAAATAAAGAAACTCCCTGTCCAGAATGTTTAACTGGATTGCCACACTATGTATATTAAAAGAATGTTACCACCCATCATCTTGCTGAAGATCATACAGTGACAGTACTGATCAGTCACAGGGAGAATAAACATTTACTTTTAGTGACTCACAGGTGACGTCTTCTCAGATTCTAGTCGTTTTTTTTCCCATCCGGTCCAGCCCTCCATGGCGACATCTCCCGGCCACGACCCAATTCTGCAGAGTTTGACACTCGGATGTCTTCGGCTCCTCACTTTTCCACACCTATAAATGAAGATAAACTTTTCATGGTGCCACACACTATGCTTCTTAATATAATAGCACCATACACTGTGCCCATTAATAAAACTATCTCACACTGTAAAGCCCTACACACACACACACACACACACACACACACACACACACACACACAGCCCCTGTAAATAGCACCACTCACAGACTGCCCTCTAGATAGGGCTCCCCACAATGCCCCCTGTAGTGTCTATCGAGCCCCTTGTAGTGCCCCTCAGAACCCCTGTAGATGGTGCCCGCTGTAGATATGACAGTCTGTAGATTCTACCCCCCATAGAGTCCCCAATAGATCGTGGACTCCAACACTACCCACTGAAAAAACGATATTATGCTCCTTTGTCCCAGTTCCCTCACCATCCTCCAGCCACGCAGAGACCACGCCTCATCCACCATAATGACGGAGGCGATAATGTCATAGCCGAATCACGAGGCAGGGAACTGATAGTTCTTGTGCCTCGCCGGGCTGTGCTAGACTTATCAATTGTCCTTAGAACGCAGATACAATTCAGTGGCGGGGACCAGTTCTGGGTCCTGCTACATCCCGGTTCAGGGGAACCGGGGTGAATCGGCCGGATCATACCCCTGCTTTGTTCTTTGTTCCCACTTACATTATGATTGATAACTAGGAGCAGCTTTGTGGTGTGACTATGTAGGAATAATGTGGGGGTGTAGACAGACACATAAGTAACGAGTGTCTATTGTTTTCTTGCAGAAGTGGTAAGACATACAGCTACCTGTTCTCCCACCCATCCCGTATGCCCATATACCCAAGCTGGGTGGGTGCTGACCATGCCGATGACCTCCAGTACATCTTCGGTAAGCCATTCAAAACCCCATTGGGCTTCAGAACCCAGGACAGAGAAGTATCAGCCGCACTGATCGCTTATTGGACCAACTTCGCTGCCACAGGGTGAGTAGAAGCTTTAATTTCCCAGCAATCAGCCATATGGATATTAATATGCCAGTGTTATCATTTTAAGTTGCAAGTAAATTCAGGGAATCATCATCATTGCTGCAAGGACTATAACCACTAATTTCCTTTTCCATTTGGATTTGCCTGATGTAAAGAGCAAGGTCCCTAAGATGAGGAGATGCAGGATGTGATTACAGATGTGCAAATTCACCTCTCCAATAGAAGTCAATGGGGTAAAGTCACATGACTATGAACCACCTCCACCCCCATTCACTTGTATTAGAATGTGGTTGTCATGATATTGATGATTTGTAACTTTTATTGCGGAACTTAAGGGTATGTTCACACGGCAGCGTCCGTAACGGCTGAAATTACGGGGATGTTTCCGCCTGAAAACATCCCCGTAATTTCAGCCGTAACGGCATGTGCAGGCGCTTGAACGCCGCGTCAATTACGGACGTAATTGGCGCTGCTATTCATTGGAGTCAATGAATAACGGCTCCAATTACGGCCAAAGAAGTGACAGGTCACTTCTTTGACGCGGGCGTCTAGACGCGCCGTCATTTGACAGCGGCGCGTAAATATACGCCTCGTGTGAACAGACAAACGTCTGCCCATTGCTTTCAATGGGCAGATGTTTGTCAACGCTATTGAGGCGCTATTTTCGGACGTAATTCGGGGCAAAAACGCCCGAATTACGTCCATAATTAGTGCGTGTGAACATACCCTAACTTTACTGTTGCATCATTAAAGTATGAACCGATCCTTTCGGGACTGCCGCAGTTTTAAGCCTAATGCTCACGACCGTGGTGGTTTTGCGGGCACAAAATCACGGACCAGTTGTCTGTATTTGTGGTCAATGTGTTTGCAAAAAACCTTCCGTAGCGCATCAGGGTGTCTCAGAATTGATGTCACAAGTTTGTCCCAACCCCCTGAGTAGGTCGCATGATCCGCAAATACGGACTCACCGCCGCCACACTTATCCGTGAACATCGCGGTTGTGTGCACGGTGCCATATAAATAAATGGGTCCTTGCGCGATCTACAAAATTACGGACAGAATGGTCTGCATTAGGCCTCGGGCTGTGAACTTCCATTATTCTCTCCACACGTCACAATGTATACAGTAACTACTTCACGCTCTTGTCTATTTTATCTCACAGGGATCCCAACCAGGGACCATCCAAAGTCCCCACCTCGTGGCTCCCCTACAGCACTCAGTACGGCCAGTACCTGGAAATTAATAACAACATCACCTACAATTCCGTGAAGCAGGGGCTGCGTTCACCCTACGTCCGCTTCTGGTCTCATACTTACCGCAATCTGCCCAACTTGTAAAGCCGCATTCCTTGACAAATATTAAAACCATTGAACCGAATGATGTCACAGCGCCATTTTATTTTAAGACAGAAGAAACCACAACGATCGGTTCTGGAGTGTCAGAATTTATTGCAAAGACTAGTTGACATTGCTTGTGTACAATGAGCACTTTAGAACAGTCTCCTTCATTAATCCGAGTTACAAAATACATGACGCACAGTCAGAGACAGGGTTACAAGTGTAAACATTCGCGCCTCAGTGGCGCGGTCGCACCGACACACGTACAGGCCAAAAGAAGATTGCACTTTAAGAGGAAAAACAAATCACGAAGGAGAGTCGGAGGTTCATCGCTTTAGTGTCCATGTCCTCCACAGAGGAGCTTCCCTCTACACATGGAATTAGTGTGAATTTCCTATTGTGGTGTACTACCGGGTCTTGCCACAAGGTGGCGCCAGTTTCAATTCTAATCCCAATGTAACTCCTACATGGTTCACAGTCCTGCACTTCATCTACAAGTCCCAGAATGCACTTGGCAGGGCAGGCCTTAGGTTTAACGAACGCATCTGCTGTATTGATTGGCACTTGTGAGAATCCTCGAAATTCTGGCAGAAAAAAATAAATTAACCCCGACTGGAAGAGTCCGGCGCACAGATTAATCGTTAAGGCGCAGTGAGAGCTTTGCATTCTGGGTATTGTAGTTGATTTGGATAAGGTGAGGAGGATGCAAATTGGTATCTAAATATACAGGGCTTTCCAGTTAAAGTGATGTACAATATAGATGTTTATGGCGGACCATGCACCTGAGAAACGGTTGTGTGGCGGCCGCCCTGACAGCGCACTAGTTAGAGAATTCTGGCGTTAATAGGTAACGCCCTCTTACACAAAAAGGCGGATTCTGTGTGTCTATCGCTTGTTGGGTCTCCCGTATCAAAACTGTGGAAAAGTAGCATAGCGACCAATCACAGTCCCTGGTCCAGTTTCGTGGGATCGAAGATAAAAGCCGAGCTCTGATTGGTGGCTGTGAGTGACATTTTTGTGGCCGTTCGCACTACTAGACCAGTATTGTATTGGGATTGTAAAGTAGGAATAAAAACGACAACTAATAATCCGCACTCCGAGCTGAGGCCTAGAATTCTCAGACAATTTTTAGTAGGGTAACAGGTGTGTAGACTTTTGCAACATGTTTTTTATTGCTACATCGCATAAAAAAATAAAAGAAGCAACTTTATAAATAGTCTTGATTACAAATCTCCTACCGTTTTGTGTACACAGCTCCTATGCAGACTACAAATGTACCCTGCGTAGTCTGAGCCGGCAGTCGTATGTTACTAGTCGGTCTGCCCCCTACTGAATGTAAGTCAGCGAAATTTAGGGGCAGGTGAAGAAAGTAACACGTGACTGCAGGATCAGACGACACTGGGTACGTTTGTAGTCTGCATAGGAGCTGTATACACAAAACGGTAGGAGATATGGAATCAAAACTATTTCAAAAATTGCTTCACAAGCAATGAGGGCACTAAAAGAATTGGTTGCATATGTCTACACACCCCTTAATGGTGATGCTGAATGTTTACAAAACCGGAAGAAATCATTCAATTCATTACTACAAAACAACCGGCTGCGTAAATTAGGCACGGTTTTCTGGTTTCTTGTATACAAAGCTTAATCGTGCTTTTAAAGAGAAATAAAGTTTGTCAACTTTTAAAAATTTTGGGGGAATTGCGCACCATTTCAAGATCTCTGCTTGCTGTCAACGAATGAGAGCCTTCGTCTTTACATCCAGACCGTATACACCTCACACCATAGAATACACAATGCTTCAGTGCAGGTAATAGATCAGTCTGGATTTCAGGCTGTTTACCTCACAGAGAAATGTGAAGACTGGATAGAACTGTACCAAACCCTCAGCTGTGAGAAGTATTAGGTTAGGATAGAATTGACACAAAAAGTTTATTAGAAACCTGCAGAAATTTTCATTACGCATTGACTCTTTGTTACGGTAAACTCCTTTAAGAGGATTGCAGCGTGAACGTTAAAAGTGATGACAAGATGTAGCAGAGCTGGGTTTGTCATTTGGCCTAATGTTACAAAACACTGCAAGTAAACCTGTATTATCAGTACGGAGAGATATCCCAGTACAATTACACAGCAGTTAAAGGGATTGTCCAGGATTACAAAAACAGGTCTTCTCTCTTCCAAAAACAGCGCCACCTCGGTCCACAGGTTGTATGTTGTATTGCATCTCATCCATTTACTCTAATGGAGCTGAACTGCAATACCAGACGCAACCAAGGTGTGGCGCTGTTTTTTTTTTCAGTAAAGCAACCTTGATTTCTAATCCTGAACAACCGCTGACAAATTCAGCTCTGCTACATCAGTATGAGGTTTGTAAAACCCAACGATATTGTGACAATTAGGCCATTTATAGAAGATTGCAAACACAGGCAGAAAATACAAAGGCATCGAGTTCATTAGATCACACAGCAAAGCCACCACAGGGACAAGGGATTCATAGCTCCGTCATTACCGCGCACTCGCCCGCCGCGGGACTCCACGATGGCTTTTTAGTTCAAGAAGGTGATGAGTCCGATAGCGGCCAATCACACGAGCTCCTCTCCTTGGCTTTTGGTTATTTTGTACAGGCAGTAAACATGGATATAAAATCCTGACCCCAATATTTTGCCTGCGGCCGCCATCTTGGTTCTGGAGCCTCACTTGAGGCCGCGTAAAAAAAAAACCCTGAAAATGCGAAAATCTGACCTGATTGTGCAAATAGTGTCGAGATGGCACAAAGGCTGCAGGGAATGTGTGCACAAGAACCAGTCTGACGGGACGATCTGTGGCCAGAGGGTTCATCTCCTAGCAAACACCAAATCCTATTATCCTAGGCCAATAAAGAGACTGTAAATGAACACTACAAACCTCCCCGGTAAACATCCGTGGCATCGCTGTGGCAACCATTTTTGAAAAAAACAAACAAAAAAAAAAACCGATCTGATGACATCACTGCTGAAATGGCCCAATCAGCATCAGTCACAACCTGGTTACAATCCAATCAGCTCTCCATAACAATAAAAAAAAATATATAAAAAAAGTTTATCTCCCGCTCAGTTAAAAGGTTAGTGAGCGAACCAGGGGCTCGGCCTTTACAGGATATATACAGGAACGGAAAAGCGTCAAAACAAAGATGGAGCGGATGTAATAAAACGTAATATCGCTCCAGAATAAATTTACAACCAATAAATAGTCAAAGAAAAATGATAAAAAATGTACACTAAAAAACAAACAAATTTTTACATTGAAAAAAAAAATATCACAACCGCTCAGCGCAAGACTGACCAACTTCACAGCCGCCGCTGCCGCCGGGAAATACAACAACGGGTGAAAATTGTTACATTTGGCCCCAATTTTTTTTTCCCTCGACAGAAAAATAAGAAAATATCGGGTGAATATTTACAGGAGTTAATGACTGTACAGGATCGGAGCGCGTCATTTAACCCTGTGATCTCCGCAGGGCGGAAGAAACCATTGAATCAAAACAGACTCCACCCTGTGGGAACGTCGGAGGTTAAAAGTTTTGATGTTTTTGTTTCTTTTTCCTGTGTTGGTTTTTTGGGATCTTTGGTGCGGTTTGAAATGCTGGATTGGTCAAGGGGGAAGAGAATGAGCCGATCCTCGTCCGGATATCACATGATATCTCTGGCCAATAGAGCCTGGCTTTAGTAAAGGACCCTGCAGCGATGGGTGACAAGGGCGCCTCCAGCTTTTTATGGGTTAACAAAAAAAAAAAAAAAATAATTGTTGTTTTTTTTTACAAAGTGCTTTTTTTTTTTTTTTTTTTTGTAGAAAACCCACAGAATCATGGGATCCACAGTGAGCGCGTATATTTACATTAAGGTCCCTTTAAGGGGAAAGAAGGCTAGCGTCGGGCCGGTCGGCCTCTCATAGCCTTACGAATCTGCGCCGATTCTCATAACTGAGATACAGATTATTATGTCCGATCCCGTGACTGGGTTGACTCCGCTTTGTCCTTCGCCTGCGTTAATACTGGAACCCTGGGCATGGCACAGGCTGGTCACTCAGATTTCATGGTCTTCTTAGCTTTACAACCCCCTTCCCTTAAAGGCACCTGCGGCATGGAGGCGAATTGTGGGTCCTGATGGCGTTGACGGGTTGGCGGGATCTGCCCCTGAACTAGTCTTGGCCTTTATATGGCTTAAGTTCAGCCGAGACCAACAAAGTCCACTCCTAGATCTGCTCGGTTTTGCCATTTTTGAAAGTTTTGTAGCATCGCGAGAGAGTCGGAGCCACCCAGGGTCTCATTCCATAGGACGTAATTAGTTGTCCCCCCCCTGGAGAAAGTGCTATCCTTTTGGATCCCTCCAGAGTTGCGGTTGGGGTACAGTGGGTAGACTGGGGTATCAGAAAATGCCCTTTGCGATCTTGAGTCCTTTCTGTTTCATTCGGGGTAACGTGGAGCTGGACCCGTGCTTGATTTTTACCCCTTTGGAAAAGCCGCGTCTTTTCAGTACAAAGTCATAGTTGGCTCCTGAGTTCATAGCGTAAAAGACGTTGGCGTTATCCGGGATCTTCAGCTCTGAGGAAAGAATTTTTTTTCAAAAATTTTTTATTATCGAATATTCATAATTAATCCAAAAACTCTGTATGTACTAAATCAGCTTATAGGAAAGTTGGGTGACCACCATTAGTCTCTTAGAGGGGTGGTCACCCACCCTGCCCAGATTGGGAAGACCTTTCTATGCAGCAATATGGTAGCCTGGTATATCGCTGCATTACTGTGGAGACCCCGGGTGAGCTGCGCCGGTCGCCATATTGTTTGTCAACCAGAATATTTACTGCCCTATTGATATCAAGTGTGGCTGTAATTGGGCTGCTGTAACCCCAATAGCTGTATGACATCTTACCCCACGACTATGTTTCTCAGGGTAAAGGCGGCAGGGGTGCTAGGAGGTGCTGTACCTTTAAGAACCCGAAACTCGTCACGTCATTAATACAAGTTACATGACGGACTGGAATCCAACCATAAAACTGGTTCCAATAACAGAGACATAGCAGAAATTCCATTACCTCTCTCCTCGGAAATGATCTGAACGAGTTCATAGTCCTCTGCCCGCTCCCCGTCCAGGTTATGTTTGGCCATTGCTTTGCGGATCACTACCGGCGTTTTGTCCTGACTCGTCACCTGTGGATAAATGAGAATGTGGTCAGACGTCAGGCGGCGCTTACTTGGAACGGGGATTATAAGAACCTTAGAGAGATAGGTGTGAATTATTACCATGAACAGCGCCACTTATGTCCATGGCAGTGTCTGGTATTGCAGCTTAACCCAATTCAAGTGAATACCAGACACAGCCCGTGGACAAGAGTATCATTATACTTCACGATTATAAAATATCCCATGCCATTTAGTGAGACCATGTAAACTACGCAGGTGTTGACCCAGTGACGCTTATGGCGGTCACTCACTCACCAGGATGCTCTTGTACATGTTGCCGTTGTCCACATCTAGGCTGACCCGGATGATGCAGCAATCGTCTATCTGCTGGTTGTAGAGGGGGAGAGAAAGAGACGAGTAACTGGAGATCCCAGAGACCGAGCGCTTGTGCGTCCGAGAGGCGGATACGGGTGTAGAGGAGACAGACGATGAAGAAGCGCTGCTTGACCCCGAACCAATGCCCGAGGTGTCCAGAGACGAAAGCGACGTCGATTCCCAGAACTACGGTCACAAAACGGAGCGTCAGATATCGGCGAAGCGGGAAAACAGCCAGCGAGCGGACGACTGACGACATTTATAATACACACATGATGCAAAGGGTTTAACGAGCCTGGCGCTGCTGCTCAACGTGTATTATAAAGGGGTAACGGACACCCAGATATAAGTCATGGGCAAGAGCGGCACGCTGACTGTTTACAGCTGAGGGTACGTTATCCGGTATATTGATATAAAGACGACACTCACAGACTGACAGAGATAGGAAACTAAACCCCTAAAAAACTAATTCTGTTCAGCGCTATTTTAGTTAGATCCCTTTATGGGAAAGCTGGGTGGCAACCAATATGGCCGCCAATACAGATCTCCACATCGGTTGTCATCCAGCTTTGTTATGCATTAGAATGAGACCATAGGATATCACTGCATTACCGTTCAGGAGTTTGGGAAAGCTGGGTGACGCACCCTATGGAAGCTTGAATGGCGGCCATAGTGTCGATCATCTACAATATCTACTGCATCACAAATGTTAAAGGCTTTGTCCAGGATTAGAAAAACATGGCTGGTATTGCAGCTCAGCTCCATTGAACTAAAATAGGGCTGAGCTGCAATACCACACACATCCTGCGGACAGGTGTGGCACCGTTTAAAAAAAAAAAAAAAAAAAAAAAGTAGCCATGATTTTCTACTACTGGACTAGCCCTTTAAATAATGACCATGTACAGCTGCTCATGGTTTTGCATTCATTACTTGTTTGGCATCATCTTTCCTGCATTAACGTCCATTTGTTTTCTAAGGGGTGTAATTTCCGTTTCTCCCAAATGATACAAGAATTTTCTATAATCCTTTCCAACACAGTAAAACACAGAGAGCAGGGACTGACCCCCAGGGGAGCACAGCGTTCTGTGGCCTGTGCCGGTGGCTCTTTGGGCTGTTCCTCTCGTACCTTCTTCTCCTGACAATCCGGCGACTCCGGCACAAAGCTGATGTTAATCTCCTCCACGTCAGAGCTGCTGGAACCTGCCGATGTCACGCTGACGGAGTCCGTGGCGTCGCTTCCGCAGAGGTGGGGGCTGCATTTCAGCTGATCGAAGGACTTGGAGTGCGAGCTGACGCTGGCGCAGGGCTCTGAGCTGGGAGGCTGGCGGCTGCAGGAGACAAAGATTACCCCACAAAACGCTTAATAGGTTTAATGGAAATCTTCACAATGAATTATAAATAAGACCACTCCATCTGGGCTACAAGATCAACATTTCTGTATTGGGGAGGGTAGTGCCAAACAATGTATGGAGTAGTCGCCCCCTATACTACCTACCCAGGGTGGTAGGATGGGTAAGAAAAAGCTGGATATAGATATTGACGATTTTAGAGGGACCTGCAGAATATGTATGGGAACAGCCCGACTTATGGGACTGGATTTTAACCCATCTAAATCCACGTCAGAGAAGTGGTGCCAATGTTTGGCAGCTGCTTATCCCCCCTATTGAACGAATACACGTTTGGCGGAGTTGAACCTACTTGATTATGGGGGTGTTGGGGTAGATGTCGCTCTGTTGAAGGATCAGCTTACTTCATTATGTATGGGAACCTTAAAGTGTACCTATAGTTTCACAAAATTTTTGACATACTATAGTGACACGTCAGAAGTTTTGATTGGTGGGGGTCTGAGCAATGAGACTCCCACCGATAGGTAAAACGTAGTGTCAGGAGAGCTCGGGTGAGCGCTGTGCTGCTTAGTTTCGGATCGGCTTTCCTTGGGGCGGTGGGCTTGATAGAAAGTCGGAGTCTATGAGATGGGGGATACTCACTCGCTCCATCGTTTGATGATGCCGGTGTTTTTCTTGGCCTTTAACGTGTTGCTGGCAGATTCAGATAAAGGCTCGATCTCACAGGACAAGCAATAACTGCAGCACAAGAAACGAGTCAATACTGGAATAAGGACAGTAAACCTTGTAATCTGGCAGGTGCCGGATTATCAAACACATTGTTCTGGTTTATATTACAGAATGACAGAAATGGCTATGGCCTTACAATCGAAGTCATCTGATCATAACCCTACAGGCGCCATTTCCGGCTTCATCTTACCTCTCTGCTTCGGTCAGACGCTCCACGCTGTGAAACCATTCGACAAATGCCTCATCTGGGATAAAACTGTAGTTGTTACAGGCCGACTGAAGAAGCTTTATCTGAGCGATGACCTCAAACTCCTAATACAAGTACAAACATATACCAAATTAATCCAGATGTAGAAAAACGGTACAGACCTCGAGATCGGACAGGAAACCAGTCTATACAGAGATCTAGAAAGAATCTCACCTTCCGTCTCTTTTCAAAGTTTATAAGGCCTCCCTATAGACAAAAACAATATATTAATTTAACAGGAAAGTAAACATCGCAGCATTTCTACTTTTATACTAATAACCCGACCTAAGGACATAAGCAGCAAAGGCACCGACCTCTAAATAGTCCTTCATAGCCGTGTCCAGCATCACCAGGTCAGTAAGAAAAGTGCCGAGGTAAGGGATGGTTCCTTGCATGACGCCCTGCAAAAAGAAAAAAAAATAGTGCTATTGTAAGTCAACACTAGAGGGCGCATATCCTACAGTCAGCAAATATTATATTGTATGTACTATCATGTACGGATAGGAATGTGAACATCAGCCAGTAAACCTAGTGCTCATCAGTAAAGGTGCCCATACACATTACATGGGACTGGACGACGATCTAATGTCTATGGGATCTACTGACCCTCCCCCATGGGCAGATCCTTTATTACGATCACTGCTTGTACTGTAAATCTCCGACAAACTTGTTGCGGCGTCTCACAGTATCACGTGAATGGAATAAGGCTGTAATACTGTGAACCGCCGCTACAAGTGTGTCAGCGAATCACAGTACAAACAGATAAGGAATGAATGGGGAGGCAGCGCTCGTACAAGTGCTGCACCCCCCCCCCTGAAACAGCTGATCGGGGGTGCCAGGAGTCAGATCCTAAACGATCAGATATTGATGGCCTATCTGGAGGATAGGTCACGAATTTCATAGGACTGGACAGCCCCTTTAAATAATATATGTAAATGACTACATAGAATATCCTGGAAGGCTGAGGAGTCACTTACCATTTCTCTTTGCTGTTGGTGTCTCTTCTGTGCTCGTTTAGGATTAATATCCAGGGTTGCAAATTTGGAAGTGCCCTCCTAAAAATAAAAAGGAAAGGTTAACAAAGGGTTACGGATCCCATGTTCTACAGGTGAAGTAGAGGAAATAATCAGAACTATTCACAAGACAAGGGTTAAATCAGTTTGCATTCCTGGTAGATCACCGACATCTGGACAGGCGCCGGTTGTGGCCTACGGCCATTGAGTCACGCAGCAGGCCACGCCTTCCCACGCATTGTTCATTTGACCGCACGCCAGATCGCCGAGATGCAATCTAAACTATGTGCGAACAATTGTTTTGTGGTTAGAAGGCACTTGGCGCTAATAAGTGGAACCTTTGTAACCAATCCCAAATTTGTTATGGGGCCAGGAATAGGAGATGTCACATATTGCTTTGCTCCGGCAGTAAAACGCAGCAGCGTTTTAAAAAGAGACAGCTGCCTCTGAGATAATGGGAATTCTGGGAATGTAGACACTGGAATGTGAATGGCAGACTTTTTTTTAGGTGCCCGCTAGAGGTCAGCTGGCATGGACATGTTTTTACGTTGCAGATCTGTTGTATTACCGGAAGCTGGCTGGATCTGGACTAACGTTTGTGCTGGTCTCCGGGTTAAGATGCCAGATAATGAGGGAATCCCTGGGCCTCCCACACGGAGTGTATCTGTGATATTTACCAGCACGCCCAGTCTGACACATTGATCGTGCCCCAGGCCTGATGTGTAAGGGCGTGCGCTGAGGGTTTCCTCGTTGATAAGGGCAGTGACATAACAGCAGCCCACAGACGTGTCTGGCATTAAAACATGAATCATATCAGGGTGCCCCACACATATGACGTGTGCAGAAAGAAGACGGAGTAAAGAAAACTGCAGCGTCCTCAGTTGCAACACACGAGACGTAAGAAAACAGCTCGGTGGGGGGGGGGGGACAGGCCATTTAACACATCTTGTGACCTGCAATTTCATGCAAAGTTTATTTTATCTAGCTTAAATTCTGTACTGGTAAAGGGACGCCTATTGCACCCACATTACCCTACAGGACCAGGATCTTGTCACTGGTCATGAGGATTAATGGGCCGCCTGATCATACCTTAATCAACAGCTCACGACTTAACGAGTGGTTGTTCTCATCGGAGAAGATTTCGGAGAGTTCCATGAATGTTCTGAAGCTCTCCCTGAAATAAATAGAAAATTGTAGATTATGTACAGTTCAGAGCGGCGGTCTCCACCTAATGCAAAACTACAACTCCCAGCATGCCCTGACAGCCTGCTGCAGTCTCATATGACTTACTCACCGTGACACCTCGTCCCATGTTTTCTTCAGCCTGTGGATGGCGTTGCACTGAAGAGCTGACAGAATGGCGCGGAGAGAGGAGAAATTCTTCAGGATGCGACATTCCTACAGACAGAGTATAGTTTACAAGACTTATTAAAGGGCTCCAACTTTGGCGGGGATGCTCGAATGTACTTTTGTGGAAATCTTACCCTGGCCACGTCTATCCAGCGTTCCACCACCTTCGCTCTCTGCTGGGGCTTCAGTGACCGGTCACTCAGGCACGTAGAAATGACGCAGTTCGTGACGCTATTGAACTGAGAGACAGTGGCACGGATTGTTGGCGCCAAATGTTCTTTGCCTTTCTTATCCCTTTGCGACCAGATACAACCCAGGCAGTGATATGGCACCACTTTCTTAAAGAGATCCTACAAAAAAAAAAAAAAAAAAGAGAGTATTCAGACATATATCTATTCCTCCAGGACAAAAAATAAATCTAAATCTAATATTAAAATTAAAGTGAATGTCCAACGGTTAACAACATGTCATTTTTTAAGTCTATTTTTAAGGCGGTCCGAGCTCCTTCTTTCCTGATATGGAGCTCCAAATACCCTGCATAGACATAATTACATGATAATATTCTGTACTATTGCAGCCACCACTAGGGGAGCTCACTGCATGTATAATGTATAACCAGTGAGCTCCCCCTAGTGGTGACTGCAGGTAGTCAGAAGTTCAGCATTCATGTCATACGAACAGGAGCTCCAACCGCTATAAAAATAGATTAAGAATTTAACAAGCACAGAATTTTGGACCTATTTACATAAAAAAAAAAAAAAAGGAGATCACTGTCCTGTGACATTTACTTTTAAGAGTATCTGCACTTTCAAAAAACGTTTGATATTTAATGGAGACGTATCAGAAGTTTTGATTGGTGGGGGATCCGGGTGCCAAGACCCCCACCGCCTCTGAAACAAAAACGCAGAAGCACTCAACTAAGCGCCTTGCACCTTCAGCTGTGATCGGCGCTCTTGGTTTACGGACGTACTTAGTGAGCCATCTTCAGGCGCCGAGCACAGCCGAAAGGTACGGAGGCGTTCAGCTGAGCGCTTCTCCACCTTCATTTCAGCGACTGTGTGGGTCTCATCACCCGGACCCCACCGATCAAAGCTTCTGATATGTCTCTATAATATATCAAAAGTTTTTTTGAAAGTGCAGATACTCTTTCAAATCAGACTGAGGAATACAAGCAGCCATATTGTAAATAGGTGGACTCTGATAGGGTCCACAAAAAGTCAATACCCTTCAAAGCAAAGAAAGGGAGTACTCACAGCGTCCATGACGGTAAATTGTTCTGCCACCATGTCCTGTCGGAATGACAAGAAGTCCGGCTTTCCCTCCAAGAGGGCGCTCTCCTCCACGAGACGGAACGTGCAGCTTGTGTGGTCTACAACTGTAAAACAAAATGAGAAGTCTGTGTCAATGACAGCGCCCTCACAAGTACTACAGCAGCCATCTCGTATCCTTACAGCTATTTCTATGGTAAATCATAGGGTGTTTAAGTCATCCCGTCCCATTCTAACTCACCATCATGATCCAACTCGCTGATTTGTTGGCGCTGGAACTGTGACAACAGATTGCGAGCTCTGCGCTCCAGGTCGGAGCCTGGGATGTTGTGCCGTACGTATGCAATTAGCTGCTTCAGACACACGTAATCCGGTGCTTGCCGAAAATCCTCTGAATACTGATCCAGCCAGGCTCCCAGGATGGATGAGATGGTGCTGAGGGGGGAAGACAGACACGTGGTGTTAGTTCTATCCGGTCTGCTGTAAAGTGTCACCTCTTTTGTGTTCGGGCTGCTTTCCTACACTATCAGTTTTGTATCTGGGTAATGTAATTGTGGTCTTTCCTTGTGGGCATTGTTGTACTATATATAAACCTAGAAGTCCTAGCCATAGGCAGCCAGACGAGATTACGAGGTAAGCCGGCATGAGACGGGTATTTCAGGGCACTGTCTGGATTTTCCACCTCTCCTTCTTCTCTTTGATCTCACAGAACGGGATTTTGTGGACTGGACGAAGGAGGAAGCTTTTCAGTCTGGAAAGTCCCAGCATTTTTCAAAAAATATAAAAAATACCAATATTTAATCGCTGACAAGATGAAGCTTAGGATTGTGCCGTACTCAAATGTGAAATACTTATATTAAAAGGGCCAGCGAACCTCAAGTCAGCAGTTTATATTAGTACTGGAGTGATATAAGAGGAGCGGCTGATATCAGTCACACATATGATGTAATGTCTCTGGAAGATATAATAGTACTGGAGTGATATTAGAGGAGCGGCTGATATCAGTCACATATGATGTAATGTCTCTGGAGGATATAATAGTGCTGGAGTGTTATAAGAGGAGCGGCTAATATCAGTCACACATATGATGTAATGTCTCTGGAGGATATAACAGTACTGGAGTGATATAAGAGGAGCGGCTGATATCAGTCACATATGATGTAATGTCTCTGGAGGATATAATAGTGCTGGAGTGATATAAGAGGAGCGGCTGATATCAGTCACATATGATGTAATGTCTCTGGAGGATATAATAGTGCTGGAGTGATATAAGAGGAGCGGCTGATATCAGTCACATATGATGTAATGTCTGGGGGATATAATAGTACTGGAGTGATATAAGAGGAGCGGCTGATATCAGTCACATATGATGTAATGTCTGGGGGATATAATAGTACTGGAGTGATATAAGAGGAGCGGCTGATATCAGTCACACATATGATGTAATGTCTCTGGAGGATATAATAGTGCTGGAGTGATATAAGAGGAGCGGCTGATATCAGTCACATATGATGTAATGTCTCTGGAGGATATAATAGTACTGGAGTGATATAAGAGGAGCGGCTGATATCAGTCACATATGATGTAATGTCTCTGGAGGATATAATAGTACTGGAGTGATATAAGAGGAGCGGCTGATATCAGTCACATATGATGTAATGTCTGGAGGATATAATAGTGCTGGAGTGTTATAAGAGGAGCAGCTGATATCAGTCACACATATGATGTAATGTCTCTGGAGGATATAATAGTACAGGAGTGATATAGGAGGAGCGGCTGATATCAGTCACACATATGATGTAATGTCTCTGGAGGATATAATAGTACTGGAGTGATATAAGAGGAGCGGCTGATATCAGTCACACATATGATGTAATGTCTCTGGAGGATATAATAGTACTGGAGTGTTATAAGAGGAGCGGCTGATATCAGTCACAAATGATGTAATGTCTCTGGAGGATATAATAGTGCTGGAGTGATATAAGAGGAGCGGCTGATATCAGTCACATATGATGTAATGTCTCTGGAGGATATAATAGTGCTGGAGTGATATAAGAGGAGCGGCTGATATCAGTCACATATGATGTAATGTCTCTGGAGGATATAATAGTACTGGAGTGATATAAGAGGAGCGGCTGATATCAGTCACATATGATGTAATGTCTCTGGAGGATATAATAGTACTGGAGTGATAAGAGGAGCGGCTGATATCAGTCACATATATGATGTAATGTCTCTGGAGGATATAATAGTACTGGAGTGATATAAGAGGAGCGGCTGATATCAGTCACACATATGATGTAATGTCTCTGGAGGATATAATAGTACTGGAGTGATATAAGAGGAGCAGCTGATATCAGTCACACATATGGTGTAATGTCTCTGGAGGATATAATAGTACTGGAGTGTAATAAGAGGAGCGGCTGATATCAGTCACATATGATGTAATGTCTCTGGAGGATATAATAGTACTGGAGTGATATAAGAGGAGCGGCTGAGATCAGTCACATATGATGTAATGTCTGGAGGATATAATAGTGCTGGAGTGATATAAGAGGAGCGGCTGATATCAGTCACACATGATGTAATGTCTCTGGAGGATATAATAGTACTGTAGTGTTATAAGAGGAGCGGCTGATATCAGTCACATATGATGTAATGTCTCTGGAGGATATAATAGTACTGGAGTGATATAAGAGGAGCGGCTGATATCAGTCACACATATGATGTAATGTCTCTGGAGGATATAATAGTACTGGAGTGTTATAAGAGGAGCGGCTGATATCAGTCACACATATGATGTAATGTCTCTGGAGGATATAATAGTACTGGAGTGATATAAGAGGAGCGGCTGATATCAGTCACACATATGATGTAATGTCTCTGGAGGATATAATAGTACTGGAGTGATATAAGAGGAGCGGCTGATATCAGTCACATATGATGTAATGTCTCTGGAGGATATAATAGTGCTGGAGTGATATAAGAGGAGCGGCTGATATCAGTCACACATATGATGTAATGTCTCTGGAGGATATAATAGTGCTGGAGTGATATAAGAGGAGCGGCTGATATCAGTCACACATATGATGTAATGTCTCTGGAGGATATAATAGTGCTGGAGTGTTATAAGAGGAGCGGCTGATATCAGTCACATATGATGTAATGTCTGGAGGATATAATAGTACTGGAGTGATATAAGAGGAGCGGCTGATATCAGTCACATATGATGTAATGTCTCTGGAGGATATAATAGTACTGGAGTGATATAAGAGGAGCGGCTGATATCAGTCACATATATGATGTAATGTCTCTGGAGGATATAATAGTACTGGAGTGATATAAGAGGAGCGGCTGATATCAGTCACATATATGATGTAATGTCTATGGAGGATATAATAGTACTGGAGTGATATAAGAGGAGCGGCTGATATCAGTCACATATATGATGTAATGTCTCTGGAGGATATAATGGTACTGGAGTGATATAAGAGGAGCAGCTGATATCAGTCACACATATGATGTAATGTCTCTGGAGGATATAATAGTACTGGAGTGATATAAGAGGAGAGGCTGATATCAGTCACATATGATGTAATGTCTCTGGAGGATATAATAGTGCTGCAGTGATATAAGAGGAGCGGCTGATATCAGTCACATATGATGTAATGTCTCTGGAGGATATAATAGTGCTGGAGTGATATAAGAGGGGCGGCTGATATCAGTCACATATGATGTAATGTCTCTGGAGGATATAATAGTGCTAGAGTGATATAAGAGGAGCGGCTGATATCAGTCACACATATGATGTAATGTCTCTGGAGGATATAATAGTACTGGAGTGATATAAGAGGAGCGGCTGATATCAGTCACATATGATGTAATGTCTCTGGGGGATATAATAGTACTGGAGTGTTATAAGAGGAGCGGCTGATATCAGTCCCATATGATGTAATGTCTCTGGAGGATATAATAGTACTGGAGTGTTATAAGAGGAGCGGCTGATATCAGTCACATATATGATGTAATGTCTCTGGAGGATATAATAGTGCTGGAGTGTTATAAGAGGAGCGGCTGATATCAGTCACACATATGATGTAATGTCTCTGGAGGATATAATAGTGCTGGAGTGATATAAGAGGAGCGGCTGATATCAGTCACACATGATGTAATGTCTCTGGAGGATATAATAGTGCTGGAGTGATATAAGAGGAGCGGCTGATATCAGTCACACATGATGTAATGTCTCTGGGGGATATAATAGTGCTGGAGTGATATAAGAGGAGCGGCTGATATCAGTCACACATGATGTAATGTCTCTGGAGGATATAATAGTGCTGGAGTGATATAAGAGGAGCGGCTGATATCAGTCACATATATGATGTAATGTCTGGAGGATATAATAGTGCTGGAGTGTTATAAGAGGAGCGGCTGATATCAGTCACATATGATGTAATGTCTCTGGGGGATATAATAGTACTGGAGTGTTATAAGAGGAGCGGCTGATATCAGTCACACATATGATGTAATGTCTCTGGAGGATATAATAGTACTGGAGTGATATAAGAGGAGCGGCTGATATCAGTCACACATATGATGTAATGTCTCTGGAGGATATAATAGTACTGGAGTGATATAAGAGGAGCGGTTGATATCTGTCACACATGAGGATTCTGAACAGAGGACCCCCCTCTATTAACTCCGAATTCTCTAATGAGGTGCATGACAATGGGTTTTCTAGACTAGACAGCCCCTTTGAAAATATTAAAACTTTTTCTCAAAATGGCCTGCCATCCTAAAAACTTTATAAGAAAAAAAAGAGACATCTTGCCTTGCTACAGGTTGATAAAAATATTTGTGTGCGCAGTAAGGTGCGGAGGATAAGATGGGTTTCTGTGGTCCATTTAATCAGAAATTTGTGATGTTACTTTAGAGTATTTGTGAATGTGACCAGATCTCTACTTGTGAAGGAACATCTTGTATTTTTGGTTAAAGGCCAATAGGGCTGGGGAGGATTATCAGCTGCAGATGGTTGATCAAACTTACTTCTTTAGCTCCAGGCGATCATCGATGGTATTATGGGAGTGTTCGCCGTTGAGCTGAGGGTGAAGACGCCAAAACCTTGAAAAAAAATTAAAAAAAAGGAAAAAATAATGCTTTATGTGAGAAAAATGGTTCTTGGACCCTGTAGGACATCACGCCTGGACCTGCCGCTCTGGCTCCGGAGAACCTTGCTCAGTGACTATTGTGTGACCTTGAGAACTCGTTATCAGCGTAATAACTGCGTTATTCTGTACGAATATCATCTATTATGCAACGTTCCACATACTGCCAGCCTCTTAAAGGGACATTCATGGGACACAGGTCTTCAGGTAATATAGAGATTGGTCATAGCAATACAGACTCACTTGTTCAGCAGCAAGTCCAGGACTTGTTTAGTGGTAGCGAATGCCCGGTAGGTGCACAGGAAGATGGTGACGTAGGTGGAGTCGTTGCCTTTGAACGCGGAGACCAGGTATTCCACCAGCTTCTCCAGGGACCCGGCCTTGATGGTGCGCACCTTGCATGTCTCATACAGGCTCAAGGCCGTCTCGTTCTCAAACTAGATTAAGAAAAATACACGACGTCAGTAAAAATACAAACCGAACGACTGGAAATATTACCTAGGACCAGTCAGGGCTGGTACAGGGAAGATGACAAGGATCAGTCAGGACTGGTACAGGGAAGAGGGTAGATGACAAGGATCAGTCAGGACTGGTACAGGGAAGAGGGTAGATGACAAGGATCAGTCAGGACTGGTACAGGGAAGAGGGTAGATGACAAGGATCAGTCAGGACTGGTACAGGGAAGAGGGTAGATGACAAGGATCAGTCAGGACTGGTACAGGGAAGAGGGTAGATGACAAGGATCAGTCAGGGCTGGTACAGGGAAGAGGGTAGGTGACAAGGATCAGTCAGGACTAGCACAGGGAAGAGGGTAGATGACAAGGATCAGTCAGGACTGGTACAGGGAAGAGGGTAGATGAAAAGGATCAGTCAGGACTGGTACAGGGAAGAGGGTAGATGACAAGGATCAGTCAGGACTGGTACAGGGAAGAGGGTAGATGACAAGGATCAGTCAGGACTGGTACAGGGAAGAGGGTAGATGACAAGGATCAGTCAGGACTGGTACAGGGAAGAGGGTAGATGACAAGGATCAGTCAGGACTGATACAGGGAAGAGGGTAGATGACAAGGATCAGTCAGGACTGGTACAGGGAAGAGGGTAGATGACAAGGATCAGTCAGGACTGGTACAGGGAAGAGGGTAGATGACAAGGATCAGTCAGGACTGGTACAGGGAAGAGGGTAGATGACAAGGATCAGTCAGGACTGGTACAGGGAAGAGGGTAGATGACAAGGATCAGTCAGGACTGGTACAGGGAAGAGGGTAGATGACAAGGATCAGTCAGGACTGATACAGGGAAGAGGGTAGATGACAAGGATCAGTCAGGACTGGTACAGGGAAGAGGGTAGATGACAAGGATCAGTCAGGACTGGTACAGGGAAGAGGGTAGATGACAAGGATCAGTCAGGACTGGTACAGGGAAGAGGTAGATGACAAGGATCAGTCAGGACTGATACAGGGAAGAGGGTAGATGACAAGGATCAGTCAGGGCTGGTACAGGGAAGAGGGTAGATGACAAGGATCAGTCAGGGCTGGTACAGGGAAGAGGGTAATGACAAGGATCAGTCAGGACTGGTACAGGGAAGAGGGTAGATGACAAGGATCAGTCAGGGCTGGTACAGGGAAGAGGGTAATGACAAGGATCAGTCAGGACTGGTACAGGGAAGAGGGTAGATGACAAGGATCAGTCAGGGCTGGTACAGGGAAGAGGGTAATGACAAGGATCAGTCAGGACTGGTACAGGGAAGAGGGTAGATGACCAGGATCAGTCAGGACTGGTACAGGGAAGAGGTAGATGACAAGGATTAGTCGGTGCAAAGCAAAAGCGTTAAATCGGAGTATAAAAGAGTTTCTCAATCTCAATGATTATTCTCGCTGTACAGCAGGGATTATACCAGTTCTGGACAAATTAACCCCCTCATGCCTGAAAATAGCCAATAAAGCCACAGAAACACTCTGTATTGGGAGATGCTTTGGAGCTTTCGTTGGCAACATTTGTAACCACATCTTGTTTCCATAGTTACCGGTGTCTCCAGGGAACAGCAGTATGTTTCCCAGCTTTCAATGGATGATTTCAGGAACCTTTCCCGTTTCATTTATCACAATTGCAATATTATATCTGACCCTCAACAATATCCAATGGGGTTCCCCTTTAAGGAGTCTATGAAGGAGTCACGTGGAGTACTTCGTTACTTTTTACGCTGCTCCAGGTGGTTGTCGCTACTTTGTCCTCATGCCGCAAGGCATCATGGGCTCAAATTTCAGGACACTGGCATGGTACTTAGGGACTTTTTTTTTATTTTATTGCCCCTAATGTTACATACAAGAGTAAAAATATAGATGACCCTTTACGCTCTACAGCTGCAGGTTGCGTGCCACCTTTCTAGACAGGATACGATCCACTAAGCGCAGCTTTCCTTCCTTAATGTCACAGTTTGAAGCGCTGAATGTGCAGATCACTGCGAGTTATTCCTCCATGGTCCCCGGGGGAGGAGAGGAATGTCAGGACTGTATATTTCTTTTCTCTATAATGAGTGTTTAATTTTCCATAGACCGCTTACCCTTCCGTTTCTGGGTTCTATAAACTGAACTTATTCCCCCCGGAGACTGGCTGGGTCACTATTCTCAATTGGCTGCGTGTTACCGTATGATCTTGGCTGACCTCAACATGGCCCGCCATCATCCGCCGCACCCCGTCCTTGACAGGGAGGCGGTCGGTCTAGCGGAGGTAAGAAAAAAAAAAAACACAATCTGTCTAAACATGGAGGCTTTTTGTCATGTTGCAGCCAGAGATTAAACAGCCCTTAAAGGAGACTAGTAAAAAGCACAGAGCCGGGGCAGCCATTTTTTTGGGGTAATCCCAAGAAGAATAACGTCGATCAATGAATTCCCGTTGAGACATTTTTTTTTTCTTATATGACATTTTTTTAACCCAATCAGAAACAAGGGTGACAGCCCCTGTAGGTGAAGCAATGTCGGCCACATTGGATAACTGAAAGACGCATGTTACATAAGGGTGAGTGAAGCACCCAGAACCGGATGCTGAATCGGTACCAGGGCGCCTCAACCCACATGTGCCATTCATCGTGTTGCGATCTTGTCACGTGGCAGGGGAGCACCTCAGACATCAGAGCACACCTCTACACCCCCCCAGAAATTACCCCGCTTGTAGAAATATACCTGGAAGCGCCTGAACTTGTACCTAGGCCGACACCTAACCATCAAGGATGTGCAGGATTAAAAAAGATGTTTTTTTTTAAAAAACAGCGCCACACCTGTTCTCAGGTTGTGTCTGGTATCGCAGCAAAGCTCCATTAAAGCCAAAGGGCTGAGCTGCAATACTACAGACGACCTGCGGACAGGGGTGGTGTCGTTTTTGAAGAATCCTTTACTACCCCTTTAATGAGTGACACAGCAGATGCATGAACGGGTCTTGCACATGGAAAACATTTTTAATTTGCATTTGGTTGAAAGTGAAAAGCCATGTGTTAGCGAGTGCGGGCTCAGAGATGGCAGAGCAAGCAATGGCGTGGATGGTTTCTGTCCGTCCCTGACTACAAATATATTGACATATATCATGCAGAGTCTTACACAGGCTCCCTTCCCCCCCCACCATCTTGGATATCCCACTATCTCTGTCTTCCTCACCGTGGTATCCCGGGGTCCAGCAAGCCCGCCGTCAGCAGTGCCCATGGGAGACGGAACCCTGCTTACCCCTAGCCATCGCTGCCCCTTGTTGGCGGAGTGGTGGAGCTGCACTTTCCGCAGGGAAATGCTGTAGATAACACCGTCATCCAGCTCTTCTCCAATCTCCTGCGCGGAGCTCTGCGAGGACAAGACAGATAAGAGGTTAGTAAATGAGTCTCAAGATTCTGGCTGCTGAACAATCACACCCATCATGACCACGTATAAAGTACTGGCTGCTTATATGTAGTTTTTGCCCGCATTCTCATCCCGCAGATGTTGGCTTTGAACCCAGGGTCCTAGATCTATAGGACTGTACGCGCTGCCACTCCTGCCAGAAAAGCTTCTTGCCACCAGAGCGGCCTCCTCAACGGATTCCATAATAATCCTCTCTCGCAATGTAATCGGATCCGGGGCCTCTCTGATAATGACACCCACCACACAGCGGCCACGGCAGCTGCCAACCAGCAGATGGCCAAGAAAAGGCGAATCAAATAATAAACAAAATACGATTATCGTGTAAACCTGTTAACGGATTAAATGTCATTTTCCTCAATCATCAGAGCAAGAAATTTATACTGAGCTCCTTATATATAAAAGGTGTCCAAATACTGTGAACTGCATCCCCCACAATGCAATACACACCTTACTGATACTGCTAACCAATGCGCTAGAACAAAGCTGCGGTCGGCCAGCACCACTGGACATATACAGCTGGAGTGTAAGCTCCTGGGGCAAGAGATGCAGTCGTCGGCCCTTCGATACAAGGCGAAAGTGAGCCGGACGATCTCCGTCAAGTGTTTTGAATGTTCTCGTTACGAGATTTAGAAAGTAAACATACCATTCATGCCTCGCCACTTCCTAAGTGCCCCCCTCAGCGGAGGATCGGTGCCAGGTCATAAATAGCTAAGAACGAGATAAGATCACAGCGAATATAAAAAGTGGGTGCCGGTATGAACACAATTTAGGGCCAAGTCTCTGGAACCCCCGGGGTAAAGATGCGGGGACCGCACTGCCGAAAATGGAGGGTAAAGCCGCCCAAATGGCTGCCATACTGTGCCCAAATAATGCCACAGCGGGTGCCATGGTGACGGTTTGAGATCTGCTAAGTTCGTGCATAATGGGGATGGGGGAGCGCTCTAAGAGGTACAGGTCCATCAGCATTCACCCCGGTTTTCTGGACATCCACAGTTTGCCCAACGTTTGGCCGGAAAGGGCGGATGTTATATGAAAACGTCCTCTAATATAACAGACTGCTACTCTAGTATACGAATATATATGTAGAATGTGCCCGCTGTGTGTTGAGCTGCGTTACAGTGTATCAGTATCTCTCATTACTTCTACACAAACACCATCTCTGGGCAACGAACAAACAAGACGGGAGCCGGATCCGGCCTCCTAGTCTCCCGGAGCAATGATGTCAACACATGGAAACCTCCAGCTCCTCTATACACAGAAAAAAGACCTAGTGGAAATAACCCGCGCTGACAGGAAGAGGAGCCCACAGCAACCAATCAGATCGCTCCTTACAGCTTCTAACCTGCTGTGGAATCATGAAAGCTGGTTGCTATGGACAACGGCTCCCCTTCCCGTCGGTGCATACTCGGGGGGCCTCTGTCTCATCCGGAGAAGCAGAATAACGTCCTTGACGGGATGGTTTATTAACCCTTTCAGTGCCGCTGACCGGCTGAAGTGCTTACACTGGATTCTAAGCTTCCTCATACTTCAGAGTCCGTTCTATGTGCTAAAAAAAAAATACCCCAAATTCCCTTTAATTTCCTTCCTCATACTCCGAACAAGAACAACCGGCTGACTGGAAACCTATCCCTTCATCCACTGTCATATTGACCCGTGAAGAATGATGGGGGATGCAGTACTGTGTGTTTACTTGAGGCTGTATCACTGGCTTAGATACACCAGCTCAGCAGACAGTATCACACATGATTGGCTTAGATACAGCGGCTTAGCATCACTCATGATAGGATAGATACACAACACAGCAGACTGTGTCATACATAGGATTAGATACATCAGGTTATCATCAGACAATCTCACATATGATAGGCTTAGATACACCAGTTCAGACAGTATTGACATGATAGGATTAGATACACAACTCAGCAGACCGTATCACACACACGATTGGCTTAGATACACTGCTCAGCAGACAGTATCACACATGATAGGATTAGATACAGCGGCTCAGCAGACAGTATCACACACGATAGGATTAGATACACTGCTCAGCAGACAGTATCACACACGATAGGATTAGATACAGCGGCTCAGCAGACAGTATCACACATGATAGGATTAGATACACCGCTCAGCAGATAGTATCACACATGATAGGATTAGATACAGCGGCTCAGCAGAGAGTATCACACATGATAGGATTAGATACAGCGGCTCAGCAGACAGTATCACACACGATAGGTTTAGATACACAGCTCAGCAGACAGTATCACACATGATAGGATTAGATACAGCGGCTCAGCAGACAGTATCACACACGATAGGATTAGATACACAGCTCAGCAGACAGTATCACACATGATAGGATTAGATACACGGCTCAGCAGACAGTATCACACGATAGGATTAGATACACTGCTCAGCAGACAGTATCACACACGATAGGATTAGATACAGCGGCTCAGCAGACAGTATCACACATGATAGGATTAGATACACCGCTCAGCAGATAGTATCACACATGATAGGATTAGATACAGCGGCTCAGCAGAGAGTATCACACATGATAGGATTAGATACAGCGGCTCAGCAGACAGTATCACACACGATAGGATTAGATACACTGCTCAGCAGACAGTATCACACACGATAGGATTAGATACAGCGGCTCAGCAGACAGTATCACGCACGATAGGATTAGATACACAGCTCAGCACACAGTATCACACATGATAGGATTAGATACACAGCTCAGCAGATTGGTTGTCACTCTGATATACTGATATTGGTTGTCACTCAGCTTTCCCAGAAACACATCGATTTAGTGGATGGGGGTTGTTTAAATGGGGGCAATCATTCTATACATTATTTTTCGTGGTCACGTGACCGCGGTTGCTGGGTTCGTGCGGTTTATATTTATCCTATATTTTGTACTATTCAGTTCCTTTTATTTTTAGAGCAAGTTCCTATTGTGTCTGGAGATGATTAAGAACGAAACTCCGAGGTTGGCAATTATAGAGGAGGAAACAAAGACGGGGGGGGGGGGGGCATAGAAAGTGTCCGCAAAAAGAACAGGGAACTCATTACGGGGTTATTAGAGGTGGCAGGACGGGAACAGACAGAGAGGAGCCGGGGAAAGTATCCACAGCCCCCCACGGATCCCTACAACCCGCCATGACGCATGTCCTTGTAGATGCTGCAAGTAATTAGTGGGGGAGGGGAGAGTTAGAATAATCTAATTTCTTAGAAATTTTTTTAAATAACCAACCTGGACCCCAATGCAAAATCTGTAACAGGATCTCCATCTAGAATACTGGGGTCTTCGTATGCTGTAGAGAGTCTTTTGGGCCCCCTCAGGCACCATGGCCTGGGAGCGACTGATAACTCTGCACCCCCTAGATCTACGCTTTTGTTGGCGGCCATACGGTTGTCACCCAAAATCAAGTATAACGTCTCTAGATAGACTGGTCAATAACGCGACGGTAGAGGTCGACTCAAGGACTTGAGAGCCTTCTTCCTTTAAGTCCCATGTTGAGAACCTTTAAGGGGGTTGGATAATCCCTTTTTGTTAGGGGGTCCCCTGAAAATAAGCTGAACCCAGTGTGCTCTTAGGGACGCTTAAAGATCGGTTGTGATCTATGAGGGAACCTAGCTGAAAGTGTTAAATTTCCCTGCAGTGCCTCCACAGGAGAAATTAGGTATTACACGGCACCCAGTGAAATTAAATTAGGTTGTTTGTATGATGCAGGGACAAGCTGGGTCCTCCAGAGACTCAGAATATCCTAACAGGGTATTTTAAAAGGGGTTTTCTAAACTGGACAAGTTACTTACTCAGCCTAGTGGGGGCGCCGTTGTTGCCTGCAGAGAAATTTGCACAGGTCTGCTTCCGTATTTCCATTCAATTCTAAAAAGCAGTGAGTATATTCGTATCGCTCCAACCTACTTCCTTTTCTTAGAAAAATAAACAAAAACAAAAGTGCCCGTATCACCAAGAGACAAAAAAATAAAAAAGAATGCCAAAAAGATCATGTGACTCACCCCCCCCCCTCTACTTGCTATTATGGTAAAGTTACCCAAGTGTTAGTCATACAGTAACAATACCAGGATACATAGTGACAGCACGAAACAAAACACGGCCTCGACCTGCAGCCTTTATTTTCAGTGAATGCCATTAATTTGGCGCGGCCTGACCTTTGGATGGTAACCGGCCCTGACAGTAATCATGGAGATAAAATACATTTAAAAAAAAAAAAAAAAAAAAAAGGGAAAAAAATACAATAACAAATAAAAAAATAAAAAAAATTACGTACATTTTTTTTTTTCAAAATTGCCGTTTGAGGCTCCTCTACCCTTCATCCAGCACTACGGCATGATAGAATAGCACATCCGGTATACGGGACTGGCGGCGCTTCTTGGCCTTTGGTGCGGATGGTAAGCATCCTCCGCCATGGAGTCTTGTGACACCCCACAGAGGGAGCCAGGAGCTCAGCGGCAGGTTAAGCCCATAAACCTCTTAGTTACAGCAGGAGACAGACTGTTCCGATTTGGAAACAGAAAAGGCGAGGCATTGTTTCTTGGAAATTCTACTACAGAAAAACACATCTCAATGACCCCCGCTGAGTACAATACACGGTCATGTAGGCCCCTGGCAAATATAATCCAAGGGGGCTCAGGGCTGGCTCGTACGGGCTGCGCTTCTCAGTTTCATAACATTATTGGTGTATTATTTCCAGAAGACCCACTCCAGTCACATCCAAAGCTGCATTTAATAATTCCGCAGAACAGCCATTGTCATCAGGGAACAGTGCATTGTGGGAGTTCGGATGACGGTTATGTTAGATCACATGTTTGACGGACTATCTGTTTCCAAGGAATCTTGAATGCAGCTCTGGATGCGACTGGAGTATACGACAAGTTGTTGACATGATGCGGTTCTCTAACAAACAGGCTACTGAGTCACGTCATGTTAATATCCAGTACTCTTGGCCGTTACCGTAATGGCCGAAATCGTAATATAGGAATATAAACCACGCAGAACAAATGGACCGGGGATTTTCTTTATATAGAAAACATGAAATACATTTTCGATCCTAGGAGCAGATATGGCGGCCGTCGTCCTGTCTCCTCAATATAAAAAGGTCACCAGATCCTTCATAATCCAGGACACAATGTTGTGTAATACGTAAATCAGAACAGATTAACATTTCGCTGGCATTTCCGCACTCTATAACCTATCATTTACCGTTATGTAATAATATATAATCATCGGTTTACAATAAAACTCTGCAGCGAAAATAATCTTGGTTTAGAATTCAGCATCAAAAAAAAAAAAAGAAAAGTTTAACAAATTTGTACAAAAAAAACTTTACTAAATACTAAAAAAAAAAAAAAAAAAAAAAAATCCCAACAAAATCCAAAAGCTAAAAATGCTACATTTATGCATAAAGGACTAGATAAAAAAGGAAATATTAATCCTCAAATCGCCTTCCTTCTTGCTTCAAATTCTTTTAATCCTTTTCTATCTGTTGGCAGTCAATGTGGCCGCCAGTACAGCTCCCACGTGACCTAGCTTTCTCAGGTTCCTGAATTCCAAATCTGCATAACCCTCCAATCCATATCACTGCATAACTAGACAAATTTGCCATTCCTGAGGCTGGGAAAGCTGGGTGACAACCCCTCTGCGGGAGCTGTAATGGCGGCCATATTGGTTGTCAACCAGCATTTCCCAAGCATACACGGAGTTAAAGTGACCCACTTGAAGCAGATGAAACTGGGTCAGGTTTAGAAAGGGAAAGGAGAGTTTTTAAAAAAATAAAAATTTTTTTTATTTTTTGAGTCAATAGATGGGCCGGCGGAGTCTCTGAGCCGCTTCTCTCCATTATCCTGCAACAAAAGCGGTTTGACTGGAGTCACTGGCTGGAGACAATCTCTCGTCTTGGTACAAATGACCTCGAATTACACGGATGGACGAAGGCGATGGAAAACCAATTCTCCATCCTACCCACGACTTTCATACACCAGCAAGAGAATATACAAAAATATCATCAAAAAGACAAAATTGCGGGCCCCTCACGGACACAATGTTACAGCAGCCTATCGAAAGCGGAGGTACGAGGTGCTCCGAGCCTCAGGTCACCGAATCCCAATGATTCAATATTCTGGATTATCGGACGTCATAGAAAGGAATCTCAAAACCTCCAAAGAAACGGTAACATAATACTAATTTCTGGACTATCAAATGCCGGATTTAAAAAAAAAAAAAAAAATCTCACTATATGTAAATAAGAAGAGAAATCGGGAGGGTTACGCCACCTAATTTGCATATCGTTTGCAAATACAGAAATTCTAATTAGAATATTAATTTCTGCGATTACTCAGGAATGCGTGCGACAATTTGCAGGTAAAATTAGGACCGGATTTACTAGATGGATTCGGAGGCCAGGATCTTTTTTCAGATCCCCGATACGGTGCGTCAATAATCAACAACCCCCCTAAATATCCCGCATTGTGGTATAGAGTCATAAGTGCGGCTGGGGGAGGGGGAGCTGTGTGCAGGAATGTACCGTTTCCCTATGGATCGAACACAATCCGAGGCGCGCTGTATCCAGGTCACTTGACAATGCCCCTAAAACCGGTTACCGTAGCAACATTCACCCTGGGGGGGGTATTACAAAGAAACGTCCTATTTTACAGCCAGGAAAATATATAAACAAACTCCGCATGGCATAAAAAATAACAATAAAAAAGGATATTTTTTTATCATTATTTAAAAAAATATTAAAATTTAATAATTGTAACATTTTAATTTATAATAGAAAAAAAAAGCAAAAAAATAAATAAGCCAGATTTAAAAAAAAATTGAACAGAAAAAAAAAAAAAAAAAAAAAAAAAAAAAAGCCATTTTATTTGAATTTCATTTATATTGGCATCAGAATAGTTACAATTTTCCATTTCACAAAATTCAAATCATTTCTATATGAGGTCATCTCAGCGTTTAACCCACCCTGCCATCTGTCTCTACAAGTAGTGGGAGGATAGGAGAGGAGAAACAGGGCTACAGAAGCGTTTACTGAAAGGGTTAAATTAAAAACATTGGCCGTTTACAAGTATTTGCAAATCCTTAAAGGGGACGACGACTGTTTCTAAAGGGATGGGCTAAAAAAAAATATGGCTGCTTTCTTCATAAACAGTGCCACACTTGTCCACAGGTTATGCGTGGTATTGCAGCTCAGCTACACTTCAATGGCAGCATTTCTCAGACATTTCTTAGCGTTCCCTTCTTTTGGGGTAGTCTGGGAGACAAGCAACATGGCCGCCGATACAGGTGGTTGTCCTAAACGGCACATCTGCCCGTCTTGAAGATTTGTCAGGATTCTAGGAGAACTGGGTTATTTAATTTAATTTTATTTTTTTTATTACATTTTATTTTTTTCTTACTATTTAGTGATTTTTTTTTTTTTTTTCATTTGTGTCATTTTTTTTATTAGTATTATTTTTTTAAGGGGCACGCTCTCGCGTTCTACTTACGTTCTCCATAAAATTAGCCGCCATCTTGACATTCTATATAAAGAGCTGCAGATAAACGTTCCTCTTTCAATAGAGAATGAACTCCCCGTCATCATGACCTCCCCCCACCGAGCCCATACAATGGGATGTCAATTGTGAGAGACATATTGATTCTCCTGGGAGACGTGAATCGCTCTCTTTTTAGACAGACGCCTCCTGGGAAAGTCTCGCTGTCGGAAAGAACCGGCTGGAGATTAAGAGCCGGAAACCTCCATAAGCTAAACCCGTCTACCGAGCGAAAAATATTACATTTCTCAAACCCGGGCCGTCAGCCTATGATACGACCCAGTGATGGCGGAGCCGGATGTCGCAGCCCGAGAATATTTTTGACAGGCGCTGCGATTCCCCCCCCCCCCTAATTAAAGAAGTAACTCGTCAGGAAACAAGTGCAGCACTCCGGGAAAACACCAGAACCATCACTTCTGCAATTCTAAGCTCTCAACGCGGAGATTCCAAATGGAGAATATGACCCGTGTCCTTGTATTATACCCAACAGTATACGGGGTAATGTAATATAGCGCCACCCTCTGATCGCATCGGATAACACCAAGTCCAGTCATTGCCTATGCCCCAACAGCGATGGACGTTATAACCGCTCCAAGGGCTGTGACTCAAACTTTCCAAGTCCCCTGAGTGGTTTACCTGCCTATACATGCAGGTATTGAGACATTGCGTGTCAGGAGTCTGGGAAAGTTGGATTAACAAGCCACATAATAGGTGACCCTATGATGTCACTCGGCGTTCTGAGAACAGCTGAAGAGGATTTTTAAAGGGCTGGACAGAAGAGGAGGATTAAAAAATATGTTCTTAAAGGGACACTGGGCAAAACTGATACACAGTTATGTCTATTGCATAGCATGTATAGGACTTCTTCATTAAAGGGGGTTGTGCATGTTTAGAAAAACATGGCTGCTTTC